>NC_142934.1:71206942-71279442 GCF_046866305.1 Octopus bimaculoides | reverse complement strand
TCCAACAATTTGTAACCTAGATCGATCTTGCATTGCTATAATCCGGTATTGCTTAAGAAGCTTGTCGACGCAAATACATTCATAGCATATATAGAAGGTGTTTACGATTAATTCATATAATCTGTAGTCCTTTCTTGTACATAATTTACAAAGGAGCCTGCTTCCCTGGTAATATTTCGTGTATCCCAGCACTGAAAAAATTAGTTTATTACTAATCTTGTAGTTATCTATTTCGTGGATATCCTCTGCTAGTAAGGTTGGAGAAAAATTGTCTAAACATAGAAGTACGTAGTTTCAAATGTTTAACAGTACCTCCTATGTAAACATTTCTCAAATCATGCACGAACTTGTTACTGCTTAGAATCCGACAAGCACACGAAGCAGTATTACGCTGAAATCATGAATCAGTATAGAGAAGGTGAACTATTTTGACATAGGAACGGATTGAGTCAATGGTGGACATCACTAGATGTTGAGTGAATGAACACTCAACAAACTGCCACCGACCACTATCAACAGTTGAGTTAGTGAACTATAGCATTCATCTGTTGTAGTGGTGTGCGCAGATGAAACATTAAGCTATAGAAAGCTTACAACAAGCAGGGCGATTGTGTCTTGAGGGCTTGCTTCATTATATCGGGAGCCCCCATTTCAGTTGTAGTTCGTAGAATCCTACGCTTTAGGATCCAGAATCGCACAAGACCAAAGAATGTCTAGAACTCCTTCTGTTCTGTAATCATTCCCGCCCATTTTTTTTTTTTTACTCTAGCCGAAACTGGGAGTACGAAAGCGGAGTTTTTCTTGACTCAAGAGATAGCTCCGCAATCTACCATTATATGTATTATAACAGTAAATAATATTTTGAAAACTTCGCCATATTCGAAACAGTTACAATACTGGAATATGTTTAGAATGATGTTATACTTGCTGAAGATGAAATGGAAACCTTAATCGGTTAGCAATTTCCAATACATGTAATATTCTTTTCAAAGACACGAGATACAAATTAATCTAGCTTGCAAATAGAGGTATATATATGCATTCACTCTGCACTTCTCAAACTCATATAAACATTTATTGTCAAGATACCCGTCCCATATTTACATGTTGGTGTATGTATGTAAACATATCATGAATATGTTCGCTGTAAACTCGACTTCACGTCTCAGGAGAAATAGTTATAGTTGTGAAAATATATAAACGTATAATTTATACGGGACAAAGTCGAAAATAAATTAAGCTATAGATATTAAAATAAACTGCATATATTTTAACCTAAGAATAGTTATTTTCCTAACCGCATGATAATATAATCACATCTATTCCCTTTATTAGCAAGACCAAAGAGTTGCTGCTGTTCAAAATATTTCCCAGTTTTATAAATTCTTAGCTATCTTAAATTAAAAACAGAAGATGTATTGTAAACACCTTGCCTTTTCGTAGATATAAAATATTAAGCATGTGCAAACTGTTTCTGGGGGGAATTTTCTCCATATCAAACAACACTATAATTTTGGTTTAAAAATTCAAATCTCGCAGTTATAAATAGATCACTGTAAATATTCATCGGATATATCAAGAATATATTTCCGGGCTACGTAGACACCCCTCCCCACACACACACACGCATCCCCCACACGCGCACACACACGCACACATACACACACATGCATGCATGTACAGAACACTAGCTACATTGACATATTGAGATAGATTGCTATATATGTATGTGTGTGTGTATATCCATCTATCTATCTATCTATCTATCTATCTGTCTATCTATCTATCTATCTATCTATCTATCTATCTATCTATCTATATATATATATATATATATATATATATATATATATATATATATATATATATATATATATATATATATATATATATATATTGATAAATATTTATTATAGTTATATAAGTTTGTGCGTTTGTACATATATGTATTGCGTTTGACAGTTTGCAAGTGTGTATGTGTGTGTTTGTGTAGGTGCAAACATATTCACATAACGATGTACATTTACAAATTATGCGCGTGTTGCGTATGCATATGTGTGTGCTCATTCACACATCCCAAATATATAACTGTCTGTGAGATTGCAAGGCGCTTGCTTTTGTATGTGAAATGCGATTGCGTACCACAACATTGTCACTAAATACACAGCAGAATGAAATGTAAATAATATAAGAAACTGTATATTAGAAGTGGTTCTATTCAAATAACCGAGGAAGGAAAGCAAAAATATAGAGAAAGAAAGAGTGAGATACATACATGCATATATACGTAGAAATATATACGTATAAATAACATCTATGCACGAATGCATATATATGTGTGTGCCTGTATATATATATATATATATATATATATATATATATATATATATATATATATATATATATATATATACATATATATATATATATATATATATATATATATATATATATATATATATATATATATATATATATACGTATATATATTTATAGATTTTACATACATACACATAGACAATCACGTACATGCTTCCATACACGCAAACATATGTACATGCCATCAAACATACATACGTACATGGATACATACACAATACAAAAATACATATATGATATAAGAGACGTAAAGATATGGTGAGACAGACAGGCAAACATTGTCACAGACGTACAGAAAGACAGACAACAGATAAATAGATAGCGATTGCAAAGAGAATGAAATGCTCCACTTTAGATAGCTACGTGCTTTAGAATTGTAGAGCCCTGCGGATATGCACATCGTTGCAATACCAAATGGAATGGTTCCATGGTAATAACAGCAATTAACCATCTGTGCACTCTAATAATGACAAGACTGTTCGATGGTCGGTTCTAACAGTTGCCTGAGATAATGCAGCGATTGTCATGATGTGTTCTACAATGCACTCAGCAGTAAGAACTCCTGCCGAAAATCGCTAAACAAATACGTTCTGTTTTTTCCTCTCTTTTTTTCATTCTTCTTTTGTTCTTTCTTCCATTCTTCATTTTTTCTTTTATTTTTACTTTCCTTGAATCTTTCTGTTTCTCGTTTCTGTCTTCAATTATTCATTCTATTTTTCTTTCTTTCTTTCATTCTCTCGTTCCATTGCCACTAAATTTCTTCTTTCCCTAAAAATATTAATATTGCTATGTGCGAACATAAAAGTCTGTAGCACACTATGCTTACAGAGAAATTACACACAGACTCAAATACATATATACACATATAGTCATAAAAGCACAATCACGTACCCAAAGTCTAGGGGAGGGTAACATATACCTGCGTGTATTATATATATATATATATATATATATATATATATATATATATATATATGTATATATATATGTGTATATATATATATATATATATATATATATATATATATATATATATATATATATATATATGGGAGAATATACAAAAAATAACAACAGACGAGGACAGGTGGTGTAAATAACAAAAGTATATATTAGTATGACGCTCGGGAATACGGAAAGTCTTTGACGTTTCGAGCTACGCTCTTCAACAGAAAGAATACGGAGACAAGGAGAAAAACACGGAGAAAAAAAATTGAATAGTGTTCAGTCAACGGTCAATCATAATATATATATATATATATATATATATAGGTATAAATGTGTGTATATGTATGGATATATATATATATATATATATATGTCTGTTAAAGTCTGTCATACCGGCCATGATGAAATACCACATGGTATAGAAAATACATATTCGCCTTTATATATTTAATCCTTTATATTGAACACTCAATATTTCATCTATTCAATAAAACATATTCCATATATTCAATAAGACATTCAATACTTTATTTCATAGTACCATCCATTTTTATTTTATATTATATATTGTATATTATATTATATATTGTATATTCCATATTCTATATCCCACATTGGTTTTGCAGGAATATAAATAAAACATAAAAAAACAGAAAGTGTTGGAACTCTTTTAAAGAAAATAATATATTCCTCGATACACAATCATACAAAAGCCCCCCTTTTTTGTATTTTATTTTTACTCGCATATATATATATATATATATATATATATATATATATATATATATATATATACACACACAGATATATACAAATATATATATACACAAATACATATACACACATACACATACACACATATATACATACTCACATACATGTACAAACATGTACATATATACGGCATCGTGATAGTATATGCAATATCTCAATGCGGCAAGCAACGTATATATAAAGTGGAATAAAGTTTTTCTCAGGACTGGTTTTTTTTTTCCTTTTCTCTTTTGTTTGCTTCCTTTATAACATGGATGAAACAACTTGTGGTCAGCAACATCAGGATCGGTAACGTAAAATTCCGAAAATTCCAGGAAGCAACATATAAAACCTTTCGTAATTGAATTTTTCCATGAATAAATATATCCGTTCATAAACACATATGCGTTTATTAATGCATGTTCGAAGGTGGGCCGAAAGTTCATAGGCTGACCGAGATTCTCTCATGGAATGCCAGCAAATGAGGTTTATTTTTCAACATAGTCCCCTGTGCGGTACACACACTTCTGCAATCGGTTTTACAGTGCTTGAATCGATTTTACAGTGCTTGGTGAAGAGGCTTTCATCCCATTGGTCATAACAGTTATCAACAGAAGTGATGACTTAATCATCACTCGTCAAGAACCAAGTGTTTTTTTTATCTATGTTGTGGAACAGATGATAGTCAGTTGGGGCAAAATCAGGAAGATAGGGTGATTGATCAAACAGTTCAAAGCCGCAGTCACGTGAAACACCCATTGAAACCAAGGCCTTGTGTGCTGGGAGCATTGGCCTAATGAAACCAGACCCATTTCGTCAGTTTTTCTTCTGAGGCATTTTTTCTTGATAGCCTGTCGTAAAAAATCTCAACCAGTTGGCATAGTACACCCCGTTGATGGTGTGGCCCTTTTGAAGATAGTCAATAAATACTGTGCTTTGCAACCCACAATTCTGAGGCCATCATCTTCCCTGCAGATGAAATGGTCTTGGGTTTCTTTGAAGCAGGTGAAGAGAGATGTTATCAATGCGTGGATTGTCTAATTGTGATGAACCAATCTCTCAATCTGGGTTAGAATTTCAAGGAAACCAGTTGGATTTATCTTAAACAATGTCAGATTTTTCCGTGACGAGATCAGCTTGATGCACTTTTCATTTAGGTGACAGAAGTCGTGACGCCCACCGAGCAAACATCTTCGTCATGTCATGTTCACTGTGCAGAATATTCATAACTCTCTCAAGGATTACGCTAATAACATTGGTTATTTGATTTAACATGTGGTAAATCCATTGCATGTGGTGAACATGGTCAATGCTTTCCTCAATTGTAGCAGATGCAAGACCTCCAGACAGTGGGTTGTCTTTAAGACACTCTCTTTCTCCTTAAATTCACCTACCCTCTTTGCACTATTCATATAGCAGGAATACCATCTCTTAATGTAGCAAACATATCAGTATGAATGTCCTTGGGAGCCAATCCCTTTTTCTGCAGATACTTGTTGACACCACGATGCCAAATTTTGTGTGTTTTCAAGAATAGTCGCTACTAGTTACTTTTGGAACCTTCAACTGACAAATATCAGTGAAACAATGTCGTTGCTAATAAGAGTTGAAAATAATGCATGCAAAATATCACAGCTCGTGCTTCTTCTTTATAGTCTGCCTATGACGATTTTTGTCCATCCTTGTAACAATGTATGTATGAATCTATGTCATTGTTTCAGTTTTATTTCAAGATTTCTTGCCAATAGAGAAAAAACCGATCTAACCTAGATCCAAAGCTCCTTTATTGGAATTTCAACATGAGCAACAGGGTATTTTTTGTTTGTATGTACGTACATATGTTTGTAATGTATGTATGTATGTATGTTGTATGTATGTATGTATGTAGTTGTGAGTATCTATCTATCTGTCTGTAGGTATGGCTGTCCTCAATCTGTCTCTTATTTTTACTTCTCTCTCTCTCTCCCGCTCTCTCTCTCCCGCTCTCTCTCTCCCGCTCTGCTCTCTCCCGCTCTCTCTCTCCCGCTCTCTATCTCCCCGCTCTCTCTCTCTCTCTCTCTCTCTCTCTCTCTCTCTCTCTCTCTCTCTCTCTCTCTCTCTCTCTGTATATGCATGTGTGTGTGCATATATTTATGTGCATATATTATATAGAGAGAGTGACAGATAAAGAGAGAGATATGCATATATGCATTTATTCATATGTGTGTGCTTATTTAATCGTGCATGTGTGTGATGTGTGTGTATGTAAATATACACAACCTCAGAATTAAGCCTGTCTTTGTTAACTCGGTTGTATTATAGGTCGTACAAATCTGAGCAACTTTCAGTGGTACGTTATGCTGGTCACATGTTTTTAGTGTGTTTTCTATCGAAACATTTTAAACTTCGTATACTTGTATATTTTGTCTTCTAGAACACAGAAAAATTTTTATATTCCAAATTCTTTCATGTTAAAAGTTGTATTTCGGTAATTTCAACCAATCGCTGACGTCTATTGAGGTGAAAACAATTACTGCTTTGGAATGTAAACAAGACGTTCTAGCGGTGTAATGGGATCTTTTCCCCTTGAATAAAATTTGTGCCGTTGTTTGGCAACAACAACTAGCGGCGGTACTGTATTTATGACATCGTTCGTGCGTTTGTACTGGTTTTAGCTTTAGGGTTTTAGTGCTAGGGTTCGGGTTTTAGAGTTAGGGTTAAGGTTAGGGTTTTAGGGTTAGGGTTAGGGTTAGGGTTTGGGTTAGGGTTTTAGGGTTAGGGTAAGGGTCAGGATTTGGCAAAAATACTCATAACCATATATAATATATATATATATATATATATATATATATATATATATATAGTATATATATATATATATATATAATATATATATAGATAGATATATATATATATATATATATACATATATATATATATATATATATAAATATATATATATATATATATATATATATAATATATATATATATATATATATATATACATAGAAGAAAAATATCTAGATTGCTAAGGAATAAAACGATTACCTTATGAACTTCATTAATTTACAGCTGTTTCCACTATACGTTGAGAGCCTAACAGCTTCATCAGAGCCTCAAACATGAGGTGCAATTTATTTGTGATAAATACATTTAAGCGCATTTACAGAAAAGTGTTATCTACGAGAATATATTTATGTGAGGAACGAAATCCAGGGTCTGCTATATATACAAGATAGACATATCTTTACAATTTATTTATGGCAGTATTAAATTCCATCCCGACCAGTGTTTCTGTGGGATAAGTGTCCACATAGTATTTAATGTAGCATTTACGTGCATTTGGTTAATTAAGATGCAGTGGTTATGTGTTCAATGTAGACATTCCTGCATAACTTTATTCATTGTTAACCCAAGTGGATGGGTGAAGCGAACTGAGGATTCCAGTATTAGATGTCCTTCTTAAAGTATATTCTATGTCTGGGATCGTAAAAACCTCTTGGTTGTTTTTCCTACTATTAACTATGTAAAATAAGCTGTTCATTCAATATATAAACAAGTCACTGTAAGTTTAATTGATACTAGAACTATATCCATTTCTGATTCGTCTATTGCTTTAAAGCACTTTAATATAAGACCATATTTTTTGTTCAGGTAGTGCAGCCACTGTCATCCTTCGGATGGTAGACCACATTCTACTTCAAATCACGTCTCAATATTGGGTAAATAAGTAATACCTCTTTGCAACTTAACAGAAAATTCGTGAAGTTGACGAATTCTGCAGAAAATGACTGTCTGAGATAAATGCACAGTAGCATACAAAAAGTTCTTATGGTTTTCAGCAGAACATCGTAGGAATTCACTGGTAATAAATGTGAAATGGAAGAAGCGGTAATGTTATTATACCTATTCAGTTTTCCTAATAAGAACAAAAGCAAATAAAATCTTTGTTTACTTTAACTCGCAGTTGCTTTGGACCTTAAATCTACCTGAAAGTATGAGAATCAATATATTTTGAAAAACAGCCATCTTGTAAAGTTTACAGGTCAGGTATCTGGTCATTTTACTTAAAAGTTGATACTAGTTTTAGAGGGAAGATTCTCTTCTAACACTAATAATGCCATGGACCAAGCTTTTATAAGAACATTGATTAAGAGACGTTGCAATTTTACCAATAATTCTATTCATAGCAATATCTGTCAGCGTTCTATGTGGAAGATATTATTTTGCAGAATTTCTAAAAGTTGCCATGTCAGTTTATAACCCTCATGAGCAAACGTTGACATTTTCTGGTCTGCATCTTGAGGAATAATGCTTTGCTAAGGATCAACTTTACGTAGGATGATCAAGAGTCGAAAGCCCGTACAATCTCTGTATGCGGTAATGGATTAATTGGTTATTTATTTATTTATTTATGTATTCATTCATTCATTCATTCATTTACCTTTGTTCATTTTGTGTTTGTTAAAGCCGGTTCTATCTATTCTGTTGTGATTGTCTTTCTTATTTAATATAATTTAACTTCATACCTAGACTTAACGAGCAGAACTCTTTTCAATAGCATTCTCTTTCCAGTGTTATGTGCAGCTGCATATCTGAGTTATTCTATGCATATACAAAATGGTTTAATGTATTTTGAGAAAAATTTGCTGCTATCAGCTAATTTTAGTGAGTTAAGTAACTCGTAGAAGGCTGTTCATTGGTAGATTTATGGATGTTGTAGTAGTGGAAGTGTAAGCTGCATAGCAGAACACGTAGTATGATGAAATAAGGAATCCACTCTCTCAAACACCCATAATTTATACCTAACCACTGATCATCCTACTGAACCGATAGCAGACTCACACTTAACAGTCTAACACACAAGAATATGCTCCACATCGACAAACGCCCCATATTTTCACATGTTTTACTTACAAATGCATATACCTATAGACACACTCATCGGCATTCTCGCACCGGCATTCTGTCACATACACACACTACTACAGAGTTTCACGCATACTCATTGAGATCTACTCTTCACACATGCATATACAAACATACCACACATATCTCTACTCATCAAATATCTTGAACAAATTTTCAGAGGTTAATAACCAGATGAATGAAACTAGATGCAAATGCTGTTGCGAGTTGTCTACGCAACAGAAACATATGTTGGACAAATTTAAATTAAATATGCTGTAAAAATAGAAAATGTGTACATGTATTAACCTCCGTAGGCATCGTAATTGCCATGGATATACACCCGGTAAGCTATTTATAATCCAGTGGAGCGAACTGATGATTCAATTATCGGATGAAATACATTGGGATTGTTTACCTCAAATAAGCCTTGGCATTCGTTATCACTCGATGAGGTTAGCCATAACTTGATTATAATTTGAGTGCTTGAACGGTACCAACCTGCATTTACCATTCCTATCTATCTATCTATCTATCTATCTATCTATCTATCTATCTATCTATCTATCTATCTATCTAACTCTCTGAATGTCTGTCTTTGTATGTATATATGTATGTACGTACTTAAGTATGTCTCCTCTATTTTTTTCAATTATTAGAAAGCTTCCACTGAGGAGATACAAGGCTCCATCTTGGGATGTTGTTAACACAGATAAATTCACATTTGGAATTTGAGAAAAGTCTTGCATATTTTTACTGTTCCACTACTTCCAGATTCCACTTGTAAAGTACGAATTAGCCGGTCGATTTCTCTTTCTGAAAATCCCAGTTTATCCAGAATCTCCTTTAAGCATTTACTAACAAAGCCTGGTGCTCCAATTTTTATTGGTATGAATATGAATTCATAGTCTGTATATAAAAGCTGGAAGTTTCCAAGCAGTTGTCCATAGATATCCTCTTGTTCATTGATTTTCAAAGAGATATTTATATCTGCAGGGCAGCTGACCTCTATGATAATACAGGCATTTGTCCCTCTGTCCCAAACAACAATATCCGGCCTGTTATGTTTACATTTGAGAGAAGATTTGATGGGAATATTCCACCAGTATTCCTTGAGTTAGTGTTTATGAATGTATTCCATAACAGTAGGATTTTTTAAATGTATTTCAGGACAGTCCTTTTTGCGGATGGCAGTGTAAATTGTTTTAGCAACAACATCGTGCCGCATAGGAAGGTAGTACCGTGACGACATTTTAGAATAGTTCCTAATCACATTCGTGATGTCTTCCACAGAAACATGACATAGCCTATACATACGGTTGCACCTTGGGATTACAAGAGAGCACTGTCTCTCTTGTTCACTACGTACTTTGTGGCAATCTCCTATTCCTGAATTGCAAAGACATAGCCTTCATTTATATAAGGGCATTACTATACAATACTGCCTCACGCTATGAGGGACTCTAAGGTCAAACTACCATAAAAAGCACATTTTTACCGAACGCGAGGAAATGCAAACCCATTTTTAAGGGGTTGGCTTTGAGAGTTGCATTTCCTCGCGTTCGGTAAAAATGTGCTTTTTATGGTAGTTTGACCTTAGAGTCCCTCATAGCGTGAGGCATTATTGTACTATATATATATATATATATATATATATATATATATATATATATATATATATATATTACGCAGTTCAGTACTCGACGCTTTCATAACGTACTTATTAATAATAGAACATCATACTTTATACCTAACAAAATTAGTTTTTTCTTAAGTACTTTCTGTTGCTTAATCCATTCATGGGACGTGCTTGATTACCTGCAGACGCCCCTTATCTCAGGATGAATTGGAAGAAATACACTAAAAAGTTTTCAACTCGTTCCTGCTGATCTAGAAGTGGTATACTAATAAATATGCTGGATGAGAAATAACGGAAACTTGATATTTATGTAATGTATTTTCAGAACAGTCCGATTGAAGTTATTCGTCCAGAAGCCGTGCGTGTACATACAATACTACACATTAGTAAGTACTAAGCGATTTTATAGTAAGGCAATTGGCTTTGGTATCAAAATGTTTCAAACTGCAACTTCTGTTTTCAGCTATACTAATTATGTTATGTGAGGGTTTAATTTACTATGAACAAAATGTACCAGTGGCTGACTTTGAGCCACCAATCTCTTGACTGGTTTCTCGGGGCACTATCCACTTGTCCACCTAATCTTATTTTGAATTGCTTATTATACATTTAGGAAAAGGGAATTACAAAATTATTAGCCAGTTTTATTGGTTTCTTACAATACTAAGTTGTACTAACACAACATATGTAGATAAGTGCTTTTGGCAATGGCTACACCTCAGGAACTTTTGGCAACAATTATGTTTCAGGAACTGTTACAGCATATGTGTCATCAACACTTCGGACGGCTAAGCAATACATCAATAAGCATAACCAAATATAACTCTTGTCTGCATGCTTTTCGACTTTGAAAAACAAACTATTCTCAAGATCTTTATTTTAATATCATTTAATATACATAGGGTATGATTGTAATGATGACTCATTAACTCTCCCGTCAATATGACTAAAGGTAGAATTCTGTAAATGACGGTTTTGTGCGAATATATTCGAAATTGTTTAGTACTGAAGGCAGATGTGCAAACTCAATTTAAGAGTTTATAAGTTGTGGGCGTAACCGTTTTTTGTTTCAATAGAGAAACGAAACTAGGAATCACTTTTATCTGAATCTTAATTCTTATTCTATACATTTCTTCATTATTCTACACAAACCTACTCAGGCACATATACCTTCAGTAATATGAAAGCTAATATAAGACAAGCTCACTTGATAAACACATATGTACACGCACTTAGATACATATATGTGTGTTTGTGTGAGTATTACAAAATGCACTATCAGAAGGAACAAGCCTTGACTTTTTACTCGGAGATATTCGGCATCTACCTGGTTATTATATCTCTCCTCTTACTTACATACACACACACACACACACACACACACACACACACACACACACACACACACACACACACACACACACACACACACAGATATATATATATATATATATATATATATATATATGCCTAAATATTCGCATATGCACACACGAAGACGCTCGCGGGCACTTTCATATACATATACGCATGCGCATATTCATATACAAACGTTTAGGCTCGTACATTAATTTTATCAGCCACAGACAAAGAAACTAAGCACGCTTGTGGATGTTCAGAAGCGTACATAAATACACTTCTATTGATATTAACACACGCAAACAAAGGTTCATCTATATATACACGTACACACATTCATACTTAAAATGAAGAAAACAAAACAACAATACAAGCCAGATAAGATTAGTCAGAAAGACAAACAACCATAATTAAAGTAGGCAAACAGACGACGAATGGGCGATTAAACTGAGATGTCTAAATCGGTGAGTGAGAGAGTTAATGTCCGATATAACGTCCAGTTGACATACGGGAAAAACCGGACGATGCTTAGTGACTATAGCAAATGGACATCAGACATCGAAGATAAAGCACGCAGCTCACTTTCTGTGGTAAAGATCTGCCATCTAGCTTCCGTCTATCCCATACCACTGCCACAGATTTGGCTGCTTGCCTTCCAATGCCGTTCGATTCACCATCAAGTTCTGGCGAGCTATACTTAAGAAGTAAACGCATGCATAAAAATGCGTGTTTCAATTTGTGTATTTGTGTGTGTGTGTGTGTGTGTGTGTGTGTGTGTGTGTGTGTGTGTGTGTGTGTGTGTGTGTGTGTGTGTGTATTTGTCTGTGTGCGTGTGGCCGCCAGTCATCTAATGCATCGGAGTATTCATATTAGTATGCATGCGTGCGTGAATGTGTAGTATGTGAGTATCCAAGGAAAGCATCTGCTTCTAAAGTCTACAGATTTCTTTTCTTTTTATTCTCTTCTTATGAAGTTTTCGATTTTTCTCTTTTTTTTTTGTGCGTGGCATTCTCCATGCAAATCTCACAATTGTACATTCAAGGAAAAATATACAAAACTACGAGAATTGAATAGAAATAGTACTTATATGTGTGTGTGTGTGTGTGTGTGTGTGTGTGTGTATACACATGTGTGTAAATACGTACATATACTTAAGTCTATGTATGTATGTATGTATGTATGTAAATTATATTTTTATATGTATTACATATTTCCTATGTATATATGAGAGTATATGCGCGCATATATGCTTTTAGGTATAAAAAATTTTCTGAAAAGTGTTCATCAACCTAACCCATCTCTCTTTCCTCCCTTCTCAGTATTGTCTACCTTTAGGCACATATTCGCCTTACACTCATAAGGAGGTACAAATACACTCAAACACGTACCAGATCCCAGATATACATCTCCCTGTATATATATATATATACAGAGAGAGAGAGAGAGAGAGAGAGAGAGAGAGAGAGAGAGAGAGAGAGAAAGATAGATAGATAGATAGATAGATAGATAGATAGATAGATAGATAGATAGATAGGTAGATAGATAGATAGATACGTAAATTAATTATACATGCCTTATAATATGCCTGAAAATATATTGCAAAATAAGTCTCCTGTTATGTCAAGATAACATTCCAAATTTCATATTATTTCCAATTTCTAGGACAATCATTTGTCTCGTCTGGAATAATTTCACTCCACTGATAGTTAGCCTGCAATATTCTTAAATAGACTGGAAGTTTCTGTTCATATAGTGATATCAGTAGGATCCTTCTTAGAAAAAAATGATGGACGTGGCAGAGAAGATAAGTATGAAACTAGACAGCCATTGAATTGAATACCGTATCGTATCATTTAGACAACATTTGATAAACATCAGAAGCAAAACACATCTAATACCAAGTGTTAAACAGAAAGAGGAGAAAAAGATCTCCCATGTCGGGAATGAACTAAACAAGAAGTAGTCACTCCTTAGTGGTGATCCACGTGATTTCCAGAAATGCTGGAGTAACATGTGATAATAAATATCTAGTTGAAATACAATCTGCATACAAAAACGGATTTATTGATGATTATATTTTGACATTATTTATGTTTGATACTAATGTCTACAAACAAGGTAGCTTATCCTGAATAACTTGAGATAGCAACAAGCTATCTGTTGCATAAAAGACAGAATAAGGGAGTTCAACGGAATGTTGAATGTTACATTTTGTGGAAAATGTTTCAAGAAGCCTGATGCAGTATAATGATGTTCAAACTATACAGAATATGACTATTGTAGGACTAGTCTGGAAATATATCAACTCAAGAAAATGTTATGGGACGTTTCCTCTAACATTCTTCTAAATTCACCAACATAAAACTTTAATATGGCTGCTTACGAAAACAAAAAATAATAGACGGTAAAAAAATATTTATGCAGTTACTGAATTTCGCTTCACAAACGTGCCCATTACTTTCAATATCATTGAAAAAGCATTATTTAATGACAACTGCATCGAAATATTCATGTTCCCTACTTTGGTTATGAATTTAGTTTTGCGTAATTAATTATTGGAGTACTTGTTTATGTAAGTAAATAATAAAGTGGTACACACGAAAGGCTATAATTTTCAGGCAGAAAAGACAATTCCGAATAATATACACTTTGTAAATACAATCTAAACGCTGAAAAGTAGAAATATGCTAGAGTATTCTGAATTTCAACCAGCAATTTGTTGGAACATGAATATAATCTCGTACGTGATTGTAGTGTTGTGTAACACACTGTGGTATGTGTCTTGTCGTACGGTGTAAACATCTGTGTGGTAGATCTTAGTGTGATGTATACAGTGCAGTATAATTTGTTGTTATATAGAGAAGGCTTGTGCACTGCTATATAGTAACATCTACGAGTGGTGTTGTGTTTGTAATGCAGTGTATTTTGGTATATAAGTAGTATTGTGTAGTGTGGTTAGTGACGTATATCATAGTTTTGTGTAATATTGTTTATAATATTGAAGTAAACGTACCAGTCATGAAACCCAAGATATTTTAGCTTAGTCTCGGGTCATTATAAGCCTTGTAAGGTTCAATTAAGTCTATAGAAATAGCGGAAATCTGATTGAGAGCCAGCCATTTCTCAGACCATATCACAGTAACCCTTCTCAAGTGTTACGTTAATTACTGCTACGACTTGTTAATTTCATTGTTTGTGAAACTAATACAAAATCCTTCGGTGTAGCAGAACATCAGTGTAGTTCCGTGTTCTATTACGCAGTTATTTTGCAGTCGTGTAGTTCAGCTTCGTGTTATGCTGCTATTGTGCAGTCACTGTAACAGTGTACTGCTTGAATAGATTCCAATAGTTGCATGATTTACACCCATGTTCTTACGCCCCGAGGCAAACATTTATTTCAGTATACCAAAATTGAAATATTTCAAATTAAATGTTCGAGTTATTGCTTTCATGGGAATTTTGTCCTCCTGTTTAGCATACTTTTCTGGCCGGAACAATGCCAGATTTTAAAAAATTGTACTACGGGTGGTAAGACTGTAACTGAGAAGTGATGTTGTCATCATTAGTAATGCCATGCTCAGCAAAATGAGTATTGTAGTTACGCCTTAACCATTTCCTCAACACCACAACCAACACAAAACACTATCAACACAAAACACTACCAGCACAAAACACTACCAACACAAAACACTACCAACACAAATATCATTGTTATCGTCACCATCATCATCATCGTTGACATCGTCAGCATTAACATTATCATTATCAACATCATGATCATTCATAGTTGCAGCTGTAACGTACATTATCATCCATACAAAATCATAATCATTAACTTTATCTTCATAATACTAATCATTGTGATAGTCATAGATCGGATAACTGACGTAACTAATCATAATCAACGCCTCATTATTATTTAATGTTTGTCATCATCTTCGTGATCAACATTCCGAAAGGAACTTCCAAGAGTTTGGAATATGTACGATGGTTTTACTAATTGTTTTTGGCGCCTCTGTAATCTCAAGCTGACACAGACATCCTTTAACTCTGCGGCACATCTAGCATGGGAAAATTGGAAGAGGGAGAGTGCCACACCAGCAGCCAGTAAACCTGAGCAAAGTAATATGAAGTACCAGTCTCAAGGATACAACGTATCACGATTTTGAACTCATCTACATATATGTATATATAAGATTGAGAATGCGTGTGTGTGTGTGTGTGTGTGTGTGTGTGTGAGAGAGTGTAGGTGTAGGTGTGCATCACAAAAACTCGAGAACTACCAGACCGTTTTTATTCAGATTTTATACATGCTTTACTTAGGGTCCATGCAGTGTTATGGGCCAAAAACACTTTTCAACTTCTTAACTAATGCAAGCCCGGAGCAATCTCATCTCTTTCACTATTTCAGAATGACACCTCTATTGTAATGTGAGATAATTTCAGTTTTAATAGTGAAACTATTAATACTTTCACTTTGTTTATATATATATATATATATATATATATATTAGTTTCATTTCTATTAATTTCACTATGATATATTTATGTATGGATATGTATGTATTACACCAGCATGGCCGCAGTCACATGACTGAAACAAGTAAAAAAAAAAAGACTTATGCCATTTTAATCCCGAGCAAGGCCGGGTACTCTGCTAGTCATATAATAATCGGGAAAAGAACATACTTACAAACAAGACGACGCGTCATCACCGGGATTTTCCAGCTGCACAAATATCTAGTTTTTCACTATACTAAGCCTTTCTGAGAAATGAATATTTTATATTTTTGCTCGTGCACCCTATGACAATATAATAATTTAGATGCTGGTTGGCGATTTGATTTAACTCTCACTGCATTGTGAAGAGGTGATACCCGCTTTCCTATTTGCAATTCGTATTTTTGACTTTTAAACCCCTCCCACTTATGAATTCTTTGGTTTTTGCCTGTTCAGTTAATTCACTCGTCCAACAGAAAAAGGCCTCCATAGTTTGTGATTATATCTTTGTTAAGTCTTTTAAAACTTACTGATAGCTTTCCCTGGTTAATAATTTCTGACACTTTCAATAGTTTTCTAAAATTACAGAGTCGTTATAGAATGGAAAGATATCGTTTCTGAAATATTGTAGCTTCTAAGATTAAGTGTGAGCACATATGGTGCATTCATATTTTTGTCTTTGCCCGTATTACGAGGGATTATATTTTTATTGCTGTGATTATGGTATGATTTACTAAGATTTGGGGTATTTTTATTTCTGAAGGAAACTTGTCGCCTTTCTCGTCAACTTGAGTGCATAATAGGTTAAAAAATTGGTCTTGATATATTTAGTATGGGATGGATGGTAAAATCTAAAGTCTAAGTTTTGGCGTGACTTAGTCCTTTCACGTGATTACTAAAATCTGCAAAGAAATAGTTTCCCTTAATACATTTCCAATATATGAAACAGTCGTCTAGGAAATTGTTCCGTTTTTTTTCTTTTAAATAAGATAGCACATACACACACATAGACGCACACAAACATACACACATACACATACACACACAAACACACACACACATAAATGGGCAGAGCAAGTTTTTTTTAATTAAGATTCCTAGGATGCCATGTTCTATACTTTCCGTGTTTCTGCCACTAGACTGCGGGTATGCTGGGGCACCACCTTAAAGAATAACTTCTCGTCGTATGAATCGATCCCAGTATTGATTTTTGTACAAGCTGGCACTTGTTCTATCGGTTTCGTTTGCGAAACTGTTAATTTAGGAAGACATCATCACACCAACACCGGTTTTTAAGCGGTGGTGGGGACAAACACAAACACAAGAACATTCATAGATATATAAATATATATGACGGAATTCTTTTCAGTTTCTATCTATCAATTACACTCACAAGGCTTTAGTGGACCCGAATCTATAGTGGAAATGGGTCTGAACCGTGAATCATCTGGTTTGGAGGTAAAGTTCCTACCACACAGGCACTTCTGCGCCTATAGCTACTCCTGCGCCATGTATATATTTTATTACAAGCTAAAGTTTTCAATAAGAAAGGATGCTCTATGCATGCGAGCATTTGTGAGTGTGTATGTGTGTATGTGTGTGTGTGTGTGTGTGTAGGTGTGTGTGTGTGTGTGTGTGTGTGTGTGTGAATGTGTGTGCGTGCGCGTTTCTTTGTATGAGATATGAGATATGAGATATTTCCTATTTTCCAGATTATTCATCATACAGAAACTGTTAAACATACTACGATCTACAAAATATTATGATATAAGGATATCGTAGTTACTTCCCGTTTTTAATTAGACGTTTTAGTAGGCGTACTGTGAGTTTGAGATTACCTTGGTTCTATAACTATATTGAAATCGTAAGAACTGTATGAAATATCGATTCGCATTCATTATACAATGTGTCCAGAAATTTTCGCTACATTTTTGTAAAATTAATAACCAAACAGTATTAATTAATTATTCGTTTCAATTTCACCCAATTATACATAAAATCGATTATTAAAGTGCATTAATCATGAGGAGAAACAGTTTGAAAAGTTAAATTAATTCATCAAGTAAAATATATATAACTAAAATTATTGTACTTTTTACAGTTGTACTAATAAGAATACTTTAATGGAGGAAATAAAATGCGCGTGGCTTAATTGTTAGCACATTAGGCTCAAGATGGTTGTTGGCACTCCGTCGCTTACGACGTCGAGGGTTCCAGTTGATCCGATCAACGGAACAGCCTGCTCGCGAAATTAACGTGCAAGTGTCTGAGCACTCCACAGACACGTGTAACCCTTAACGTAGTTCTCGGGGATATTCAGGGTTACACAGTGTGACAAGCCTGACCCTTTGAATTACAGGCACAACGGAAACAGGAAGTAAGAGTGCGAGGAAGTTGTGGTGGAAGAGTACAGCAGGGTTCACCACCATCCCCTGCCGGAGCCTCGTGGGGCTTTTAGGTGTTTTCGCTCAATAAACACTCACAACGCCCAGTCTGGGAATCGAAACCGCGATTCTATGACCACGAGTCCGCTGCCCTAACCACTTGGCCATTGCGCCTCCAACTCAAGATGGTAGGGAAATGCGTTTGTGTCTTAAACTTGGCGGCTGTTGTGTCCTTCAGCGAGGCACTTTCTTTGACGCTACTCTGTTCAGTCAGCTCAATCTGAGCAACGGTGCTAGCCAGCACCTTATCTGCGACGGAATAGGAAGTTTCGGAATCTGGAACTCAAGGGGAATCTCATATTCTGAGTCAGTTAAAGGCCGACGAAAATATTTTTGCTGTCCCGATAGTTTAAATTTTTTTTTTTTTATTCGAGGTAATACATTTAAAATTATAGGAAATTAGACGACCATTTGAATTGCCTTATAATTGTTCACTTTAAAATTTTACCATAATTACAGGAAGCTATCTGTATACCTATGTGGGGCACACCAATTATCACAGCAATCTTATTGCACTGCTACTGTTTCACTAACTACATAGCACATAATATTATATTTCGATCTATATTGATGTAGCAATCCTAGTATATACAATATGTTGTGGTTCTTTTCTTACCAGATTCATGGCATATTACTCTTCCCACAAAACAAGCAATTTCCCTCATACACAATTTGTCACTCAGCACGGTAATTTTAGCACCATCAACTTTCATAGAAGCGCATGATGACTACTGTAACAATTCTATGACAGAATGAGAGTAAATGAGTGGGGGTGGGGTGTCTCTGTGCGTTTCAGCAAACTGCTTGCTAAAAAAGTAGTAGTGCAATCTAAAATTGCACTATTACATATGCCTCCTCAGAGTTGAGCTAGAGCAAAGCTGTTGACACTCACACACACGCACGCACGCACGCACACACACACACACACACACGAAAACACACGAGGAATTAAAGCGTCGTTAGCAATAATATCGTCCAAATTGGGGGACAAAATCAATTATATCCCGCTGATGTGATATAAAGTTTTCTTGTTTGTGAAGGATTTTGGGTTTACAGTAACTAATTACGATTGCATCAAATTATTGCCAGGTGTTGATACGTAACTGATAAGTTATTTAATTCTCTACTCAAAGATAGTGCCTTTTACGAAGCAATCAACTTTTACTCATATAAACTAATTTCCGATTTGTATTAGGGGAGGATATTCTAAACCTATGTTCTTCCACTTTGCAAAGTATTTCCTCAAAGATAACTATACATCTAAGCATAAGTTTCTAATAATTGTTCTCATGTCATTCGATCTTACTCAGTGTATTTTGGCCATTGAGAAATTGGAAAGAGTTTACCGTATATCCTCGTAACATCGATTAACATAAACTATGAATCGCCCATGTAACTGGCACTCCATCGGTTACAACGACGAGGATTCCAGTTGAACTGATGAACGGAAATGCCTGCTCGTGAAATTAACGTACAAGTGGTTGAGTACTCCACAGACAAGCATAATTTTAACGTTGTTCTCGGGGAGATTCAGAGTGACACAGAGCATAACAAAGCTGGCCATCTGAAATATAGATACTACTCATTTTTGTTAGCGACGTAAAATAAAGTGTCTTACTCAAGTACACAACGCGTCGCCGGGAATTGAACTCATCACCTTACAATCGTGAACCAAATACTGTAACCACTAAGTCATGGACCTTCACAAACGCCCCAAAATAGATCATGGTTTCTGAAAGATGCAACAAAACAGTTTGAAAATATTTAAAGATGTTTCTATACAACCTGTTGCTTATTTGTGGTTAGTGAGTCATGTAAAGATTGAAAGGGTTTATGCTGTGTGTGATAAACAGTTTCTTTTGTGGGTAACTTAATAAGTATTTCCGCAAACTCATTCTTCAGCGAAACACAGTTTACATGATTCGAAAATTACTTATAAATAAAATCCAGCTGAATATTGCGAAATGGATCAATGCAAAGACATAGAATTCTAAACATTTCAAAATACCAATGAAATTTGTTTAGTAGTCTTCAGAACACCGTTATAAATGTGATCACTCATGGAAATGGTGACCCTAGATTCGACAGAAATGTGGGTATTCGCAATATGATATTAGTATTACAGTTGTTAAAAGAATACAAATCTACTATAAAATCACTGAACAAAAATTACTCGGGAAAACTCCCGAAAGAGGCAAACCTGGAGGAGGGAACAATGGATATAGGGAAGCAAAACATCAATGTACTAACACTAAGAGTATTAAGAAGAACGAGGACTTTATGATTCTATTTACAGTTTAATGCAGTCTCTTAACCAACGAAGCATGGAGAAAAATGCTCAAGGATTTTCGACAATATAACGATGCACATCATAATATCGTTGATTGAAATAATGGCTATTCTAGGTAATTCGAAAAATAACATCAAGAACAATGAATAATCCGCAAATGTAGAAAATTTTTATGGAAAAGAAATTTTAACAAAGACAGAGTTGAACAAAACTGATTTTAATGAAAAATAATGGAAAATGATATACACCAAGGAGAGCAAAATGTTGAATATCTCCAGGTTTCAATTTAGTACCACTTAAAGTAACACAATTATTAAAATTCTGGACAGTAAATGAAAGTTAGAAAGCATAACATCAGCACCAGAATTAATAGGAAATATCTGAGAAGGGAAAAATGAACAGACATGTGCAAGAATCAAGTAGAAATATCCTAGAATAAATTGACAAAATGAATACTTTGCTTCGCATCGGGTATTGATAGTGTCCAAAATTATTGGAAGGTTAAGCTCTGACTGTATATTAATAAGCCTTGAAATGTATGAATTGACTGACAGCGAAATGGAATAACAAAGAAGAAAAATAACTAGAATCCGAATAAACAAGTGATGCATCAGAAGAAAAAGAACTAATCTAATTACAAACGCAAAATAAGTTCCGTTCGTACGCCAAGAGAACAGGTTAGTTCAAATGTTTCTTAGAAACAGAGTGATGAGTTCGAGTGTCTTAACACTTCAGTGAAAAACCTGAAACCTCGTAAGACAGTATGTCAATCGGCTACATAAAGCTCTCGTAAAAGGTATCAAGGGAAAGTTGAGTAGTTATATGAGAAATCACAACAGTCGGAATAGCATGTGATATAGATGTTATAAAAGCTCTGCCAAAGAGAAATCGATCACTTGATGGTATGAACTACAAATGAACTCATGAAAAACTATCGAAATTGAGTGCAATTTGTTCGATGGTAAATGAATAATAATTCGATGACATATATCTTTATTATCTGACATGTATATAGAGGGTCGTGAGTATGCTGAATCGATAGATCCTCTAACAAAATGCCTTGTGGTGCTTCTGGCGGTCTACATTCAGAATTCAACTTCACTTCTGCCAAGGTCAATTCTACTCATCATCTTTCCCGAGTGTATAAAATAAAGTAGCACTAATGCACTAGATTCGATACTCATTGGCTAACCCACCCTCAAATTTCTGGGTTATTACGATAAAAACCTTTATATATATATATATATATATATATATATATATATATATATATATATATATATATATATATATATACACATATATATTCTGGAGTTAAAATATAGATGTTTCCTTAAAGAGTTGATAAATGTCAGAATCATTTATTCCCAAGAGTAAGAAAGTGATTGTGTGGTAAGAAGTTTATTTATTCCATAACCATATGGTTCCAGATTCTATTCCACTGAGTGGTATATTGAGCAAGTGCCTTCTACGATATTCTCGGGCTGACCAAGGCCATATGTATAGTCTTGATAGATACGGAAACTAGCAGAAAGAAACCCGTCATGCACATATATGTATCTGTCTTTAATTCTCCCCACCACCACCACTTGACAACCAGTGTTGGTGTGTTTGCAGCCCCATAATATACCAGTTTGGCAATAGTGAAAAATACAATAAATACCATACTTAAAAATAATAAATACTGTAGTCGATTCCTTTTACTAGATATTATTCAAAGTGGTGCCTCAGCATGGTCACAGTCTAATGAATATATATATATATATATATATATGTGTGTGTGTGTGTGAAGTAACGAGTTTTTGCCAATGTGGCAATCCCATTTTGGGACGCATGCTACTGTGTTTAGCTCCAGGAGACATCGTCTCCAGCTGGCTATACGACAGTGGCTATATTTTCGAACAGGGGAGGCGAGCACCCCCACCCAGAACAAAGCAGTATTTGTGGACCATACGGTTTCAGGGCTATTTCCCTTTGTCGGCATAGAATAACTCTTCGGCTAGCAAAAAACTCTTCGGCTGGCAAAAAACTCTTCGGTTGGCCAAAAATCGTTACTTTAAAGTCCTCCTACTGAATATCACTATTTGGCATTTTCTTTGCAATCATGCAGAAACATGTATTTGGCACATCAACTGATGATGTTTACATCCACACCAGGTTAAGTAGCAAACTATCTAGTCTGTCGTGGCTGAAAGCAAAATCCAAGGTGCGCTAGATACTCGTCAGAGAAATGCTGTTCGCAGACGATGCAGCACTGACAGCGCACTCTGAAGAGCAAATGCAGCACTTCGTGGACAAAATCTCAAAGGCCTGTCAGGAATTCAGCTTGACTATCAGCCTGGAGAAGACCCAAGTAATGGGTCCAATTGTCAAGCACGCCCACACCATCATCAACAACAACTACAAGCCGGAGATAGTTCATCAATTCACCTGTATCTGCTTTACCATCGCTGATGACCTCTTCCTGGGCCCTGAGATCAACAGGCAAATCGGACAAGCATCCTCCATATTTGCCAGGCTCACAAAGAAAGTTTGGCGGAAAAAAAAACTGGCTGCAACCACCATAGTTGTTGTCTATAAGCCGTGCGTTCTTAATACGCTATTTTATGGCAGTGAGTCGTGGAGCCTCTACTCTAGACAGGAGCGGCATTTCAACGTCTTTCATCTTCACAATTTAATACGCATCTTGGACATCAAGTGGACCGACCACATCACCAACACTGAAGTCCTCAACTGTGTCAAGATACCCAACACACACACATCTTGCTCCAGCAGCGTCGTTTGCACTTACTCGGTCATGTTCATCGCATGCCAGACGGAAGGACCTCAAAAGATCTCCTAAATGGGGATTTGGCTACTGGCACAGGAGCACGAGGACGATCTTATCTTCGTTTCAAAGATGTCTGTAAGAGAGATATGGAGTCGCTTGATCTGAACGTCCTAGGTTGGGAGGAGGTTGCAAATGATTGCCCATACTGGAGGCAAATACTATGAAAGGGAATGAAGAGAGCGGAAGAAAAACAGGTACCCGCCATCAAAGAAAAGCGCACTTGACGGAAGGAAACATCAGCACCACTGGCGGAGAGCTCTTTCAAATGCAGTCGCTGTATGCAGGATTGCCACTTCCATGTGGGCCTGTAAAGCCACAATAGATGATGCACCACCATCAGCAGCTGATACGATTTCTTTGGGTGCAGATCCATGGCCTCTCGAGATCGATGGATGCCTACTATATTGTATATCATTACATTCTATTCATGCATTTATATTGACTTGATATATTTATATCAATTATTTTGAAAATTATTGGTATAGCTAAAAGTTAGTTTATATAATTACTATAAATGTTAGGGTACTTGCTGAGTATTTTTGATAAAATAAAAAAGCATTGGCTTAAGTTTTAAATAGTTCCATGAAATAAAGAGCTTATTGATGAAGTACTCTGAAACTTGGTACAACAATGTCTAAATCACCACATATCCTATAATGCTTTATTAACAGATTTTGAAAGCTTATATATATATATATATATATATATATATATATATATATATATATATATATATATATATATATATATATATATATATGTGTGTGTGTGTAAATATATAAAAACAATACACGACGTATAATACCCAATCCTGTTCATACAACGA
Source organism: Octopus bimaculoides (assembly GCF_046866305.1). NCBI lineage: Eukaryota > Metazoa > Mollusca > Cephalopoda > Octopoda > Octopodidae > Octopus > Octopus bimaculoides. The sequence continues at coordinate 71,254,585 of NC_142934.1, read as the reverse complement.
CTGGGGCAAACTAATCGGTATAGAGCACTTACTCGATATTACCTGTATCCTCCTGGGTTTGGTTAAATCCAATACCCTTCTCAACCTTATATATATATATATATATATATATGTACATACGTACATATATACAGGGTGCGATAGGTAAAGTTTCACCATTTATATTTTTTATGTCGTGCATGTGCATTGTTTTTTTTTAATATTTTGTCGACTACACAGTATAGTAGGGTCAGTTGGGCACTGTCAGTTAGAAAAACAGCACCACGACGCAATTCACTCAGCCAGACATTTGGAAAAGACATGCTGTGCTGCTTGGCATTTGCACCCGCCGGAAGCTCCAAGATGAAATGAAGGCAAGAATTATGGCGGCATTCACCAACTTAATCAAGGAAACCGTCCAGAAGAGATGCAGGAGATACCGAAGTCGTTTAGAGGCTGTGGGTGAAGCCAATGGTAATTTTATCGAATAAATTTGCTCTTTAGTATTTTAAAATATTTTAATGTAATTTCGGTAAATATATGTTAAAATGAGATATCAGTGTTATTTTCATTTTTGCATAATCTAGATGACAGTTTACTCACCGTACTCTGTATGTATGTATGTATGTATGTATGTATGTATGTATGTATGTATGCATACACATAATTTTTCCCGTCTGGCCGTATAGCCTTTTCTGTTTGTTTTCCTGTCTTGTTTTTTGTCCGCCACTGCATTCCTCCATGGCAAGGTTTAATTTTTTTTTTGCGGTCCATGGGAAGTGCCGTTTTAGCGATGCGTCCTGCCCAGCTCTTCGAAATGCCGGTGTTAAAACGGGGGTAGCTGATGAAGAAGAATGTTCTCTATGTGGCTTGTGTGTTTTCTCGTCTACGTTTTGTTTGCAATGTCCTGTACCCAGATATGCACCTATACATACATGTGGATGTCGGTATGCACATACCTGTACGTATATATGCATATACTCATTTACTATTTGTTTATATATATATATATATATATGTGTGTTTGTGTGTGTGTGTGTGTGTGTGTGTGTGTGTGTGTGTGTGTGTGTGTGTGTGTGTGTTTGTATCTATGTATCTATGTATGTATATATATATATATATATATATATATATATATATATATATATATATATATATATATATATATATACATATATATATTTGAGTACTAGTTGAAAGCTGATCTTGTTTGTGCATTTTTAATAAACCCTCGGACGTTAACAACGGATTGTTTGCAAAGCATTCGTACATATATTTCATTATGTACCATGTTAGAAAACCCTACACTACCATGGTTACACGTTTCTATCCACATAGTTATATGTTCCAATTTATTCTACATAGTCTGTGCAACATGTTTCTGCGTCTCAGGTAATGATTGAAGTAAAAACAAAAAAATGAACATAACGAAACTATATCAGTAGATTGAAATTAAAATTCCCACTTAATTTGTACATCAGTAAGCTTTTAATATTATAGCTAGCGTTGGTATATATGTTGTCTGAGTGGATCTGACGAAACAATAGTTTTAAAATAGTATAGGAGATAGATTTTGATTTGTTGCTAATTCCACTATTTGTTTGTTGGTGGCTTCGGGGGATACTGTGTGCGTTGCATAGAAAATTGTCCATGATTTGACCCCATCGATTATCGATTTTGTCTATGTAATAGCTAGTTATGATGATACAATATACGTCTGATGGTTCTTGTGTGCACTGCCATCGACAGTCCACAGAAATACCTGAAAACATTTAATGAAAGCGTGAATTTTGTAAATGCTACACTGAATAATTTTGATCATTTACATCATGAATGGGAAATTATGAACAAAAGTATGTGTATGGAGTATATAATATAGAGATTGGTATGGATTGTTGATAAATGGCAGAACTGATAGAATTCAGAACAGTAATGGTAAGAAGAGAAATATAAAAGATGGCAACGAATAGAGACACATTGGCCGCGGTAAAATTATATCCACACTATAGACTGTAAACGTCTACTTAATATTCTATCCTAGATTGGATACAGAAAATTGAAACTACCTCTCACCTCATTCATTCACTCCATCTAACTACATCTCTCTTCTTTGCTCACTACATTTTCTAGTCCTCTCTCCTTCTTTCTCTCTCTCTCTCTCTCTCTCTCTCTCTCTATCTCTCTCTCTCTCTTTCTCTCTTTCTCTTTCTCTCTCTCTTTCTCTCTCTTTCTGTCCATTAATTGATTGATCTCCCAATTATTTCTTTGATCAATGAAATTATGACAAACATCAGAATCACCATAGTAATAATAATAACAATGAACATATAATGACGATAATAATAATAATAATAATAATAATAATAATAATAATAATAATAATAATAATATTAATAATAATAATAATAATAATAATAATAATAATAATAATAAGTAGATGTAATAAAATTATTGGAATAAATCAAAAGCCAATAATGATAAACGTAATCAGAGCAATAATAGTAATGGAAATGGTCGCAGCAACAACAAAAAACAATATTAATAACCACAAGCAACAACAACATGAACTACAACTAATTATAGCAAAACTGTAATAATAATGATAATAATAATAATAATAATCTGTCCATTACTATTGCCACAAGGGCTACAGATATGAGGACATTACAAGGACAAATTATAAAAAGCGTGGAAATTTTACTGAATCGTATATAAGAAAAAAATCATGTACGTTCAAATTATAGACGAAAATGATATATGTCTCAATGGGATTTATGTGGGTTTTGAAGTGTTTGCTAACCGGCCATCTAGAGCTAATCAGGTAAACTCACACATCCCTAATTATAATGGCTCCAAGGTGCAAGAAGAAAGTGCCCTCTTACTCTCTATCTCTTTCACTCACTCACTCACTCCCCCACTCGCTCACTCACTTAGTCACTCACTCCCTCACTCTCTCACTCATTCACTCACTCTATCTATCTACCTATCGATCTATCTGCCTATCTATCTATCTATCTATCTATCTATCTATCTATCTATCTATCTATCTATCTATCTATCTATCTATCTATCTATCCATCTGCTTGTCTGTCAGTCTGTCTGTCTGTTGAGCTCTGTCCCATGTAGTTGCATACTGAAAATAGGCCCATTCCAACATATTATATACATTATTCTATTCAGGCTGGAACAGACTTACTGTGTGTGTATGGGTGGAATTGCACCTTCCTCGTGATATGTTATTTGAACAACTTGGCGAATGTTTGGATGAAGAGAAAATGTATCCTCATTTTTCGTAACAGCGTTGCACGTACTATCTTTTCCCTCATAGCGTTTAGAAATAAAGTCAACTACATACACTTCGTCGTAATACATAAGTTGTGCAGATAATTTAGACGATTATCATAATGGATGGTTCTATACTGCACATAACAACAGCTGTTCAATATAACAGCATACAAAAATAATCACGAGTATAATGAGTGTGTGGAACGCAGTGTCTTTTCTCTGCACAAGCCACCTTGATTTACATCCCTTCCGCTCATGTGTAACCTGGATCGGCAACACCACCAGTCGTAAAGGCAAACCACGGAATTACGAAAGTTATGCGTAAGCTCTTGTCTAAAAGTACTCTGAAATAGACTGCATATTTGCTATTTACTGACTCCCATAACACCACGTAAATCATTGTCGTTACTAAACCTCTATTAAATATAATAGTTGACATAGTAAGTTTTGCATTGTCTGATTGGTGGACAAATGTACATTAGCCCCTGAAAAAAACCCCATGCTTCAAGATGTTTGTTCTTCATCTACGTAAGATGCAGGACTCAACTCTGACAAGACGAACTGTAGAAAAATGACGGTTACAAATGGCAACATGTCTTTATCGTGTAAAAATTTACACAGATATCACAGCGTCTGAGCATCTCTGTTCAGTGCGTTAGAATTGTAGCTGTTTGGATTGACTCCTTATCTTCGAATATAAGGTCTACGCTCCTTTTCATTGAGGGACAGACATACTGCAGATTCTTTCCTGATAAAATCACCAGAACTGATGAAGAGTTGGTTAGTTTTGATCATATCCAACGTAAACGTTTGAGCTCTCCACGCAAGGATTATGTTGTTCAGACGCATTTACGGGTTGATTGAACACATAACATGCATAAAACTTAAAAGAACAAACGTTTCAACATGATTCTTTTTTGGCAACATGGGCAAGTGTAAATCACGGCGTTGAGTCAGTTGTAAATTAGATCAAGTTGTACGTGCTCATCACTTCAGTTTGACCTCAGCTTGGCAGCCACCTCATAATCCATTTCTAGCTGCGATTTGATATCTTCTTTGTAACTTCCTTCTAGTTCACGAGTGGAATTACCTTTTTATGCTCTGATTATAGAGTTACCGATTTTTTTCTTGTTATTCATTTCCAAAATGTCCAACATCGTGTTAGAGATATCGTCTGTGTATCCAGAATAGGATCTCTCAGTTCTAGCGGAATTTCTCTCAACTTAGCAGTGCTCCAAGTGGCAAAATGTACAGTAATGTGAGTGAAAGAAAAAAAATAACTTGAGTTCAGCAATAATAGTAGAGATAGGTAAAATATGTCCATAAATTTCTTCTTTGCTTTAGTGCTCGCAACATCAGATGTTTCAGCCCACATGAGGTACTTGGTGTATGTACCAGTCAATGTTTCGAGTTCTTAGTGAAGAATACTCTTTATTCATTACCCTAAATCCAGTATTCTTGTTGGGTACGCTAGAATTGTAGCTGTTTGGATTGGCTCCTCATCTTCGAATATAAGGTCCAAGGTCCTTTTCATTGAGGAAAAGATATGCTACAGATTCTTTCCTGGTAAAATCAGCAGAAGTGATGAAGAGTTGGTTATGTTTTGATCATATCGAACGTAAACGAAAATGGTTAGCATCCAATGATAAAAAGAGAATCAATCTTTAAGTAGGACTACACTTGGAAAACGTTATGCTTTGAGTTTAGTAGCATATTAAGGATGTTATGTATCATGAAGTGTTAACCCAAAACAAAATAGTTGATAGAGATAAATACTGTTGTCAATTGGAAGTTTGCAAAAAAAAAATTTCAAATCATTTGACACAGGGTGTTGCTCATACATGATAATGCAAGACTACATATTGGCCCAGTAATTCAAGGGTAGATTACAATGAAAAACATATAGACATGTTGCCTCATTTTCGTTATGTTTTGAGATTGATCCATCTGAACATAATCTTTTACGACCATTGCAACATTTTATAATTTGTTAAAATTATTTGTTTTTTTACGTTTCTATAGCATCTTAAAATGGGAAAGAATATATTCTTCTATTTTTCTTTTATTCTTTATTTAACTTGTTTCAGTCATTTCACTGTGGCCATGCTGGAGCAGTGCTTTTAGTCGAATGTATATATGTATATATATATATATATATATATATATATATATATATATATATATATATATATATCTTTTACCAAACTATTAGTTAAACATTTACTAACACGGCTAAGTTAAGTACACTAGGATTCCTTTGATACAAATGTGAAATGAGTGAATTCACGAACGTGGTGGAGATTATTCAGGTTCCGGAATGGAAGTCTATTAATATTATCCACCTCTCTGATTTTTAATATTATGTGCATACATGCAGGACTATGACTGCAACCAATTGTACATGGAGTTTATAATCACATCCACAAAAACTGTATGAAGCCCATTTCGGCTGCACTTGTTAGAAATTTTAATGGGAATATTACACTAGCATTCCTCAAGTTTGTATATACGCAAGTATATGTGCTTGTAATGTATGTATGCAAAAAACATATTTACACATACACATACATGTGTGAAGGTATATTTAAAGATATATATATATATATATATATATATATGTGTGTGTGTGTGTGTGTGTGTGTGTGTGTGTGTGTGTGTGTGTGTGTGTGTGTGTGTGTGTGTGTGTGTATATATATTGTACATATGATATATATATATATATTTATTTATAATTATAACTATGTATGAGTATGTGCTAAGGTGGAAGTGTATATATAAGTATATATTTCTTTGCGTGTTTGTATAAATGTGTACAAATTTATACCCATGTTTTGGCGTATTTCTGTGTGCAGGATCATATATAAATCTACTGCGCATAAATGATGGTAGCACGAATGGTAAAGATTTCATACACTTTCCACTTTGTTCTGAGCTGAAATTAGGTTGCTGTCAATAAATGATACACATATACATATTTTCGATGATAATAATAATAATAATAATAATAATAATAATAATAATAATAATAATAATAATAATAGTAATACTAATAACAACAATAATAATAATAATAACAACAATAATGACAATAAAAATATCAAATAAATAAATAATTGGCCTTTTTCCCATTCAAAATTGTTGTCGCTTTCTCTATTACGCCTAATTTACTTATAAATCCGCCTTATTTATTATTAGCATGAAAACAACTTTAAAAGACTGTTTTCCTTTTATCTGTGCATATGATTTTTACTGCTATTGATAAAATGCAAACCGGTGCTACACATATAAACTTAAATAACAGCAGAAATACTAAATAATATTTAGAAGAATAGCATCGCGTAAGCAAATCATGAAAAAAAAATGTCTATTTCTCTCGCTAAACATACGCTGACCATCGGAGAGACTACCATATATACTTGATAAGTGTAGTAAATGTTCCTACAGACAGGAAAAAGATTATATACACACGTATGTCTATGGCTGTATCATTATATGCAAGTGAAGCGTATATGAATGTGTTCGTTTGAGTTAGTAAAGTGAAATGGAAGAGCGAAGGCGTCGTATAGCTCCATAAAGAAAATCATTCAAATACATACACACACACACGCAAACACACACATACACACACATATTATATATGTATGTATATATATATATTACATTTAGGGTATATATACCTATATATACATATGCAGATACATATATCTGTATGATATGAATGTATGTATATATGTATGTATATACACGCAAACACACAGACATATATTCATACACATACATATATATATACACATGTATATACATAAATATATATATATATAAATCCCATATATATGTGTGTGTGCATGTGTGTGTGGGTGGGTGGGTGAGGTGCTTAGATTATAAAATGCATCACGATGTTTTTTCATGTTTTAGTTTACGAAGTTGATCAATATATTTTAATAAAAAAAATATAGAAGTTAGATCATAAATAATATAAATAACAGAAAATAGAAAAACATATCACAAGTTACTTATTAAAATAAATAAATATATGTTGGACACCTAGAGCTAAGCTTAAGTTTACGCCTTACACTGTGTTCATCAGTGAGAGACATATTATAATTAGAGATTTCATTGCTTTTACATGCACTGTTGTTGTCGCGAAATGGAAAAGCGAAGCCAAACGAATTGGAACGGAGTCGTTATTTCTTCGTTTGCCCTAGGCTCTCATCTTCTGATGGATATGACGTGTGGGCGCTGTCATGATTATGGTGTCTTAGAAATTGAATATTGAGAAACCCATCGCTCTCTAGGTCTGGCCATAGCAAGTTTATTCCAGAGAGTGGGAAAGAGGAACAGAAGAAGAAGAAGAAGAAGAAGAAGAAGAAGAAGAAGAAGAAGAAGAAGAAGAAGAAGAAGAACTGAGGGGCAACTGACCTCAGTAGGGCTTGAACTCAGGGAGCAGAAAACCGGAACAAATACCATGAGGCATTCTATCAAAAGCTCTTACCCCTCTGCCAACCTACTCCCTTGACTGTACAAAAATATTAAAGACACTGTTTTTGTCTACATCGTAACATTGTGTTCTTATATGCGTAAAGTTTCTTCACTCCTGTCGCTAGCTCATCTATAGGCATTAATAAGCAATTCTTTTCCGGCTACGGATCGACTATCAATATCACCCTTCGTCCCATTACCTACCATGCATGTATATTTTCGCCACCAGTCTGTATCTCCAAAGGCGCGCACATTCCCTCCCTGCTCTCACACAGACTAAAATTTTGTAATGCATATATACCTACAGTCTCATATGCAATTCTATCTAAAATTGCCCCGAACGTACAAACAGTACATTGTTATTTTGTCTATTGACCTCTAGGTATAGGACAATGCAAAAAGAGAATGTGTAAACTTGTATTCATACGGGAAAATTCCTCTCCGTTCAAACTATATCAGCTCTTTGTGTGTATGGGTGAGTTGGCACTTGGACTTTTTGCATTGCTCTGGCCATTGCCCTCATGGGAGAACATACAAAGTGACCACCGACAGTTTTTAGTGAGCTTATAATGAATAGTAACTAGCATTTTTATTTTCACATTTAATTGGTTCATCTGTTTTATTGTAGTGCGAAATAGAAATTTTTTGTGATATACTTTGTAGCAGTAATTATTAAAATTGAACTGTACATTCATATTTAATTTCTTGTTTATTTTGTCGTTAAAGAAAAAACCACGGCTACTTAAATATCTATACTTATTTATTTAACTAAATAAAAATGTCAGTTTTAATTATTATTGCTATGGAGGAAACAACAAAGTAAATGATCATGAAATAGGTGTTCACCCTGCTATATGGACCAATTTTAAAATTAATTTATCTCTTCCTTTTCGAAGTACATTAACTACACCAACAACGTTTATTACTCCACACTCTTTCTCTCTTTCTCTCTCTTACCCTCTCTCCGTCTCTCTCTGTCTCTTTCTGTCTTTCTCTCTCTTACCCTCTCTCCGTCTCTTTGTCTCTTTCTCTCTCTCTCTCTCTCTCTCTCTCTCTCTCTCTCTCTCTCTCTCTCTCTCTCTCTCCTCACTCACACTTTGTTTTTATATGTTCTCCGTTCAACTTAAGCCCTTCAGTTATATCGTCCCCACTTTTATCTCGGGTTAAAGGGTTATTTCTGAAACTTCATACTGCTAATCTCTTGGAATATGAACTTATCCACATTTATTTTAATATGTATGTCTTGATTTTGCTTTTGCTTTCGTCTCACTATTTAGATTGAGTATATATATATTTGCATGTGTATATATTTTGTGCGTGCATATAAATATGTGTATGTATATATGTTTTTGTTCATGTATATGAATATATGTGTGTCTACATAGATACCACTGTAGTATGTGCGCTTCCTTTTTCTGGTCATTTTAGATGTTTCAAACTATTCTCTCATTTCAGTATATCAGGAGGACTCCTACTTCTCGTGTGAGTGTATGGATTTTTTATGCAAGACCTGCTTGTGCCTTTTCTCTCTTCACTCCACCTGTTAACGAGGGGAAAGAAAACGGAAAATGCAGCTTGATGCTAATATCATAACAGAACCAGAGTTGACGAACAAAGCATCTACTCGGGAATGCTAACAATTCCGCTAGCTAGAACTGATACTTTCTTTATCAAGCCGTAAAGAATGAAATACAAAGTAGATGCCAGCTCGATTTGATCCCAGGGTGCTGGGGTCTAGGACTAATACTGCTGCGCATTTTTGTCAGGAGATTCAATGATTCCTTGTCTATTAACCAAGATATCCTTCATGATATTCTTATCTTCTTTGACCATTCACACTTTTCTTTTTTATTTCTCCTCATTTCTCTGAACATCACCCGTGTGTATTTCATCAGAACGTAAAGCCACAACAAACGCTGCTAAGCATTTTGTGGGGCAGGCTAACGATTGTGCCACTTCACTGCCTTGACTCAACCATTGATAATATTTCCGGTTATCATACAATACTAAGCCGCAAATTTGTCCCAGAGATATAGTAAATTACGATATCGACACCAGTGCTTCAATGATACTTTATTTTATTGACTACGGGAATGTGAAATCAAAGTTAACTTCAACGTAAAGGCCCTTAACTATTTTTTCTACAACACTCTTACGATTTTGTTAATACATTTCCCTAAGACATTCTTAGTAACATTAATTTCTTACATAGGGAGACTTAATATCTTGGCATGAACAGGTCGGATTATTAAATATATTGGTTCATTCATTTCAGTGGTTCTTTACTTCAACGATTCTGAAAGGATAAGCGATGAACTCAATTTTAGTGCGATTAATACAGAAGATTTTAATAATAATACTCACGACTGACAGGTATTTCAAATGTTATAACCGGAAATGGTTGTTTTCCACCAAAAACAATACAGTTCGTTAAAAGTAAGCAACGATGATATTCCGAGCTGCAGCAAAGCCTATTTATTACAGGGTATTTTTTAGTAAGACAAGACAGAAATTTAGTCTTCTCGCCAAACCCCTGCCTCATGCAAAACTTTCTCCGCATTCAAATCTGCAGTGACCTCCTAATAAAAGTTTCATAGATTTTAATCTTAAGATGACAACGATAATTAAATAGTATACGTTAAGTATTTCTAAATTAATAAAATTAAAGATTTGTTAGTAAAGAATAAAAAGTTTAGAAAGGTATAACAATGCACTATAAAACAAAAAATGGACTATATACCTGTTGTAACTTGGTTATTTATAGTCCGATTATATTTCGGAATTAGAATTCCTTCTTCAGATCTTATTTGCTGGAGTCTCTGCTATAAACTGTTTTTGAACGGTTTTCCTTTTTACGGAAGCGTCTCAGTAGTGGTCTCACGAAGCTTCTTCTGGAATTCCTCATGAGAAGTGCGTGAGGTCGGCTGTTTCAATCTCGTGTGTGTTGTGTTGAACCGTTGGAAAACAGTTTATAGCAGAGACTCCAGCAAATAAGATCTGAAGAAAGAATTCTAATTCCTAAATATCATCGAACTATAAATAACCAAGTTACAACAGGTATATAGTCCATTTTTTGTTCTATAGTGCATTGTTATACCTTTCTAAACTTTTTATGCTTTACAAACAATACACAATGCTTCAAGCGAACTACAATACTCTCTTAAAGACTTGTTAATTTTTGAGCGCTTGTGCTCGCATGTTCTTTTGATTTTGACATTAGCAACCTATACCAAAGTTTCTCCACATCTGCATTAAATGTACAAACCTATACTATCACACCCCAATTTTTTTTGCCCTTCCTTAAAGATACGAATAGGCTTTATATGTTCTGTATGCATGTAGCTATGTACAAAATATGTACACCAGCGTGTAGTCTCGCCCATGTATTAAATATCTAGTACACGGCATAAGATGAAGCTAAACGCTCCTCTAAACTATGCCAAACAGCTTCAGTAACTTTTCATATATATGTATCCGGCTGAATTATCCCAAATAGCACGAGGAAAATTCTTTTTCATTTCTCTCTCGCAAAAGTTAAAATACCAGGATATGCATCATTGTGTGTGTATATATGTGTATGTGTACATACATTAATACATACATGTGTGTGTGTGTGTGTGTGTGTGTGAGTGTGTGTGCATATACACGTACATATATGTGTGAGTGTCTGTATAACACACGCCCCCACACAAAAATCCAGCATACATATATAGTAATAAGTGTATATATATATATATATATATATATATATATATATATATATATATATATATATATATATATATATATATGCACACGCGTAAATGCATGCATGTATACATTCCTTTCACGTCGGTAAAAAAAATTACATATTAATGGAGCTTACATATATTTATATTTTCCAATAAAACCCTTTTTTTCTTCTGTTAATTATGTGCAATCAGACAATTATCCTGAGTGACGATGATTTGTATGTAGTTTATACTGCTGTATTAGTGTTAATGTTAGAAAACAAAAGCAGGAAATATATATATGAAAGAAAAAAATTACACATCAAACGCAAACGTTCTGATTGAAATTTCTATAATGAGCGCAGACAGTAATTTGTTAGTATGCACACATTATAATATGTATTATCAAAAACAGAAAATAAGGGAAGGGAAATAACTCAAATATATCAGTGTCATAGACTGAAATAAATGAAGTATATACGTATGTACTGAATGACGTTCGCCAAAAATTCTTAATGAATTTAGTTTTTTCTTTTTTATTTGGGGAAAGAAGATGATGCCTAATAGCAGTCATTAGCGACTCAGAAAGTATAAGGGAAATAATTTCAGCAAATTATGAATTTATTCAAAATATTTAACGATCATGGCTGGCTCTTATTAGTTGGCACGGTGACAACAAGATGCGTGTGTTGGTACTTTTGGAACTTATCAACGAAGCATAGGTCAGCATAAAGACGTTTACTCAATAAACGTAGAAATGTAAGATTCAGTTACGACCTTTCTGAGTATGACGGAATATGTTCAAACGCCCCGAGTTCAAGATACGTTGTCACACTTCTGAAACAAATAATATAAACACAAGCACTCGAAATGTCCTCCGTTAGAAGTTAAGCCTACAGAAGTATTGATCTTAGTGTTTAGCCTCAGGAAAACTATGTTCGAACACAACGGTAAGCAAGACCTAGCACACGTGCCAAACACATTATTTCTTTAACCACACATATATATATATATCTTTTATCTGTTATGGGTTTCAACCAGACTCTGAGGCCGTGCTGGTGCACCGCCTTTACCGCGTTTGGGGATTTTTCCAGTATTGCTTCTGGTGAAGGAACGAGATGGACGTTGCTGCTCTTCTTTGTGCCTCCTGTCGCGATGTGGGTTCATCCGTAATTGCAGATAAAAGGCTATCTAGACGTTTTTTGAAAACTTCCATCTCTACATCTTGCAGATACCTGATGTAAGGCATTAAAATGTTGTGGTCCCTTGAATCTCAATCTTTTACAATATTGGGTTCGTATCTTCGATGGAGAAGATTAGACTTTTGGTAATTGTTAAAGACGGCAACAAACATTAAGGCAAGGCAAACATCTCAAGCCCTATACAATATTATTATTGGAAAAAAGTTCAAAGTTTTACAGTTGTTTCATGGATATCCTCGAGTGTGGGATATTCTGTCATCAGAGACAAATAGAGAAAAATAGGGAAAATGAGAATGGGATATATTAATGAGATGACGACAGAGGAAGGTAGTAAAAAAAAAAAGTAAATTGGGAGAGAAGAAAAAAAAGAAGCATAAAATTTTATAGTCCAACTTTCCGATGTGGCAGAAATAAGAGGATAAGTTCAATCCTGCGTAGAAATATTAATTCTTGGGTACAATCCTGCATAGATCCATATGGGTTAAAAACCTGATATAGTAAACATCCAGAGAAAAAAAAGAGGCGAACATATCAATGTTTAATAACAGAATGGTAGCGGAGGTGGTTATTAAATGGTAAAAGGAAAGAAAAGAAAATAAATAGAAAGAGAGGTAGATAGAGTGAGGGGGAAATTAAGGATTGGCCTTAGGATAAAGTAAGGTGTATAGGCGTACGGTGTCTAAGAATTGTGTACGGGGTAGCCGAGAAGATAAGAGAGAGGATGAGGGGTAGAGGAAGATAGGGTACAAAAAATAGAGCAAAATGAAAGGAATTTAAAGAGTGTAGTTGGTGTCGGTGGTAATCTTAAAGTCTATAGGTGTTGGAGAGAAAATTTAGTAGTAAATACTTGTGTCCGTTCTGGCTAAGAAGTGGCTGTAGGGTTATTTTTAGTAATGGGGTTATGGGTGTGTAGGTAGTCGAGAATGGAAGAGCTAGTTGAATGTTAACTTATTTATGAGTGGGAGTTATAATTAGATATTATGGGATTTATTGGGTTAAGATTTAAAAATAAATTAAGGATAAATTAAATTATTAATATTTATCTCATAAAGTGATGACGTAAGAGATAAGGTGAAAATAACAGATATAGGGATATAGGAGAGATAGAATAGATATAGAAGGGTATGTGTTAATGATCATAGTGGTGGTATTCGTGGGTGGGGTGAACTTACATTAAGATTTATGAAAGAATTTAAAAGTGTGGGAGATGTTTGTGCTTACACGTAGTGAAGACATCGTTGTATTTATTAAGCAATTGTGTGAAGTTGTGGGTTAAAATTTTGAGGGCTTCTCCTAAGCAAAGTCCACAACTGGAGTGTTGGTCCTTACATAGTATACTCGAGTCTATTATAGCCTAGAAAAGTTTATATTGTATTTTTCTATTAAATAAATGGTGTACGTGGCTGGCTAGTGATGTGGAATTGCTATTCTCTTTATATTTAAACGAGATTATGTGTTCATAATATCTTTGTCTAAAATTTCACCTAGGTCCAATGTAGTAGCTACAGGAGTCATTTACTATGTTATGAACGGTGCATTGTTATACGACGTTGAATCCTCTGCATTGGGCTTGCAGCCGTCAGTCTGTCTCAGATCTGAACTTGCAGATATCAGTTCTACGAGGGTCAACAATTATATGTCCTCTTTAACAATTATATATTCGCTTCACCGGAGATCTGCAATGACTCCATAACTACTGTCTCGCCTATAACCTTGGAGCCCAAGTAATCCGTTACAGCACTTACATAGCGTGCCTAATCGTTTAAATCACTTATGAAATTAACCCCATACTTTGTGTGTGTGTGTGTGTGTGTGTGTGTGTGTGTGTGTGTGTGTGTGTGTGTGTGTGTGTGTGTGTGCGTGTGTGTGTGTTGTAATTTAGAGCAAACAATAAAATGTTGTCATTAGAATACTCGGATTTTCGAATGTCGAGGCGAAGAGCTACCATGCCTTCTCGTCGGCTACTAATGGCAACAAACGCTATGAAAAACCGTTGAATGAAAGGGGAGTTACTCTTATAAGTAGAAAAAGAAAATAGAAAACAGAAAAATAATGAATACACGCAACCATATTTTCACAATACATAGACATAAACCACCTGCGTTCACAACGTCTAGATAAGTACACACTTACACAAAGTTGTATATGTACATACAATACACACACGCAAACATATATGTGTATGCACGTATACATACACACATATCCACATACGCACGTACACATGCATATATATATATTAGACAAAAACAATAACAAAACGAAGCGATATAGATATAGGAAAGAGATATAGATATAGCAAAGAGATATAGATATAGTCTTACAGCTGTTTCTGAGATATTATGGATCGTTAGCACGCTGGACAAAATATTTAGCAGTATTTCGTCCGGCTTTACGTTCTGAATTCAAATTCCACCGAGGTCGACTTTGCCTTTCAACCTTTGAAGGTCGACAAAAGGATTACAGTTGAACAATGGGGTCGAATTTGCTATCCCTGTACCAAAATTTGAAATCGTTATGATATCTTCACAATGTTTAGCTACATCCCACTAAACTTTGAGTTCAAAATTCAATGATCCTATTTTGTCTTCTGAAACTATTTTCTTTCAGGTCGATAAAATACAAGTTGTGTAGAAATGTCATACATATTCTACTAGACTTTCCGAAGCATATGAATAAATAAAATTACAGTTAGAATATGAGCTCTAGGGTTTTATGCCAGTGTAATAAAGCCAAATATTTATTTTATAGTTTATGCTGTCTCTTAAATATGGCTGAACAACACCACAGATGAATATTCTTCCATTTTGTTTTTTTGTTTTTATTATGTTTGTTTTATTATTTCATTACTATCGATATTTTAAAGCGACAAAGTTTCTTTTTTACCTTTAAAGTAAATTAAATAAATTTCAATCGATTATTCTCTTCTCTTTACAAAAATGTTCATTCTGTTCCTTTGATATGCTGCTTTTTTGGAAGGGAGTCAATGCCGTATCATTTAAACTATGTCTAAGTCGTGGAAAATCATGGACATCTTAATTGCTCATGTTCATGTTTTAACTCATTGCCTATGCAAATAACTTTCATAAGTTTGTCTTAAAGGTCCATGCTTGTTTTCAGACATTTAGTCAAACTGTACGCTGTGCGTTCTCAGTTAGTCTAAAGCTTTCCTTCCATAAGTCCGAAGTTACGCTGGTGGTTGAAAAGCATTGGTAGTGTGCATCATATACGATGTATGAACGCCAATGAAATATGTCTTTCATATCACATTTGAAACCTAGAGCCAGAAAAGTGTTAAATGCAAAAGAATTTTATACTAGAAGAAATTAAACAAGAAAAGGAATGAGCTCATCGTAAGTAGAGATCATGGTCAGGTTTTTATTCTCACTTCATGCAAACAAACTTAAGTTATACCACACACTTCAGGATATAAATATCAGCTTATACAATTCCCCGTTCTTGGAATATAGTTTTATAAACATTTCACATCATTTAGGTAGACTGCATGTCTTGTGAATTTAATTCTTACCTGTAACGCTCCGGGTGAAATTCCCCCGAGGACAGTTTTGTCTCCCAGTCTTCATAGGTCAATAAGATAAAGTGGTGTGATCTGTTTTATAATACCTTTCTTCATCAAGCCTTAGGTTGAGAGTCCGAAACAAATTTCCCTAGGACTTTTTTGGTGTGTTAAAGGTCGTTAAGCGCTTGAATCAAAAGTGTTTCTCTGCGGGGCAGTGATCTCAGTTATTATCAAATATGAAAGAAATAGTGATAGAAAAATACAACGCAAAACTATAATTCACTGTATATATAATGTTTCTATAATTGTGTTCGATGTAACTCAACAGAAGTCGACACATTGCTTAAATGGTAAATATCTGATATAAAGATATGAGCGTCAGTATGTCCTGCCTCTATCCTCCATCATAAGAGAAAGGCGATTGCTCTTTGTGGGACATTGCTGATGAACTAAACAAGAGCTGGTAAGTGAACTATTGCTGGTTCTCCGAACACAACGTATGTAGATCGTCTCACCAGTGACACTGGATGCCTCCCTGAAAACCTGCCTCAGGATGGAAAATGCTGGCGTGTAAGAGGTTAAAAATGTCTGAGTAAACTCGTCTAGATGATAGCGGCAGTACGTCCCATTTGTTCTCCTTATAAAATACGAGAAATTTCTTACCTATCTGATATATTGTTCTTATGTGACCATTACTGTTCGTCCACAATAGAAAAAAAGTTAAAAAGGAATTAGGTTCGCAACAAATTTGAATTTTTCTTGCTTTTTTCCTTGAATCATTTTGTTCCAATTTCGTGAACGGAAATTTCGTGTGACATGTATGAATGTTGTTTTTGTTGGCACTCCGTCGCTTACGACGTCGAGGGTTCCAGTTGATTCAATCAACGGAACAGCCTGCTCGTGAAATTAACGTGCAAGTGGCTGAGCACTCTACAGACACGTGTACCCTTAACGTAGTTCTCGGGGATATTCAGCGTGACACAGTGTGACAAAGCTGACCCTTTGAATTACAGGCACAACAGAAACAGGAAGTAAGAGCGAGAGAAAGTTGTGGTGAAAGAGTACAGCAGGGTTCGCCACTATCCCCTGCCGGAGTCTCGTGGAGCTTTAGGTGTTTTCGCTCAATAAACACTTACAACGCCCGGTCTGGGAATCGAAACCGCGATCCTATGACCGCGAGTCCGCTGCCCTAAACACTGGGCCATTGCGTCTCCATGTATGACAATCAGCTCACTTAAAGCAGCAACGCCACCGCCACCATTTTTATTCTATTGAAATAAAATTAAAATATCACGCATGATTCCACGCATAAATGCTATTTTTCGGTAAATCATCTAGTTCTTTCGAGCAATCTTTTATGAAGTTCCTATATTTTAAGCGATAAGTTTGGCAAATGTTATGCCTTTCCCAACAGCATTAACTACGTGTACGAACAACATAGTCTAGATCGGAGATATAATCTGCTTCGTGAATTCTCTGATATCTAATAGTTTATCCCTCGCTCTGCGTAGCGCCACTTTATTACTCAGTTAATTGCTGTTGTTGTCTTTTGTGATGAAGAACTTATATTCTTTTATTTTCCTTTGTTTTTGGGGGTTTTTTTACATTCTATGTGAAGTTACGATGTTTTTTGTTCTCGAAATTATATTTGTATTAATATTTGTTTACTTGTGTACATGTCCACATTTTGCGTTTACACACATACACACTCACACACAAAAACGAACATACAGACACACACGAACACACACATACATATGTATGTATATATTCTAGTTGCTGACCTTATGACTCCACGACCTCCCACGGATATCAGCTATGATGTCGTAATAACTTTCATTATGTTTCGCAAACGATTATTTAACGTAGTTTGTTTGATCAAGGTGCCGGTGTATGTTGCCGCTATTGGCCCGGATCTGGAGCGTCCCATATAACAACGACTTCACATGGGAGACTGTCCAATAATCCGACTTAAAAGGTTCTTATTAGTATAATCAATCAAGTCAGTCGCACACGCGAGCGAGAGCGCATGCACGAACAAGAACAAGCACACACAGACAGACACTCACCCTCATGCATACACACAAGCATATGCACGAATAAAAACAGACGAAGTGAAAACGAATAAAACACAAATGGATAAATACGTAACCGTTAATAGAAATACGTTTTGTCATAAACAAAAGCATTCACACACACACACACACACAAGCCATCTCATGTACTGCACACAAATAAAAACGAACACAGACATATATACATGTATTCATTTATTCATACATACATGCAGACATCAATACATACATGCAAACATAGACCGTCGTGCATGCGCACTCGTACATATATATATTTAATATTTGAGATTCATGTTGTATTACAAACGCAATCTTTAAAGAGATGAAACGGTACAAATATGCATAAGGACTCGCACATACATATATACACGCAGTTACGCTGAGGGTCATGCTGACAGCGAGACGTAAATTCAGACGAATAACAATGCACATATATCTATTATACATATGATAACTATACTCCAGCAACTTACATAGACAAAAACATGGATACGCAAGGCAGGTTCCGCTGGTTGCCGGATTTGTTAGAAATAGCAGCCAATTGTTTCTTAAATCTCATTTTAATGTCTTCAACAAATGGAAGGATGTATTACTATAGGTCTGAACTTATCTGAAATTATCAGCGATGGGGATACTTGATTACATCTACATTCAGGGCTCAGGAGATAGTTATTTTATCGATCCCGAAAGGATGAAAGGCAAAGTCGATGTCGGCATAATTTGAACTGAGAAAATAAAGACGGACGAAATACCAGTAAGCATTTTGCCCGGCGTGCTAACGATTCTGCCTGCTCACAGCCTTTAAGTGAAAGTAGTTATTAATTAACGTATTCACAATTAAAGTATCATGGCTAGAATGCTTATGATGGCAAGTCTACTCGACCAGGTCTGACCCGTCGTTAAAGAACAACGGTATCGAATACTTAAAATAAAAACACACATCATACACACTCCCTCACACATATACATACATATGCACCCCATCCCACACAGGTGCCTGATTATACACATGCAAAGTTACAAATGGTAAAATACAACACACCTATTCTATAAACTGAAACATACACCAACGCGAGCGAACACAAACGCATATATCTCTACACATACGCACATTATCTTAGAAATCTTCAGGGAAAACGGCTACGAATACTACATACTTACACACACGTATAGAAACTTACAGGCACATCAAATATTTACACTCAATAACACGGAACTTACGCACATTTACGCACACACACGTAATGCGGCAAATGTTCAAGGAAACACGAATAAAAGTTTAATGTGAGACACATATAGTTCATACACACAAATAAACACAAACACACACACTCAGAAATACACACACAGACATGCACACACGCACAGACACACGTAAACAAGCACAAATACAAGCTCATACGCATTTACGCACGCGTAAACATAATGTAGGATATTCTTAGAAAATCATGCACATTTATAAATACAAACAGAGAAAATAATACTACAGATTTCTCTCTTTCTCTCTCCCCCTGTCTACCTATCTACCTATCTATCTATCTATGTATTTATCTATCTATTTATCTCTCTATCTGTCTGTCTGTCTGTCTATATCTATTTCTCTCTTTTACACACCATCATACACGTACGCGAAGCTGTGTTCAGGTTAACACGTCTCTACATACAAAGGGACATATAATACAAATACAAAATTCATAAGTACAACTTCTCACGATTCAGACATATATGACGTATACGCAAGCAAATATATATCTGTGGAGCAAACAAAAGTTCCTTTGCATATGTGATTGACTTGCTATAAATAACAGCGAAATCCCTTTCATTTTACGCTTTGTTGTTCTTACAAAATAAGGGCACATTGGGAAATGACCCTGATATGCAAAAATATATTTAAAAACTTGACTATCAATGCTGGAACGCATTTTGATCACAACTCTACTTCATCATGAATGACCTGCGTTTGTACAGCGGTAACAGTATCAACAACAACACCAACAACTATGTGCATTGTTGTTCATCATAGAAATATACAAGCACGCATATATATGTATGTATACACACACACAAAACACACACACTCACACACATACATACATACATGCATGCACACACATATCAGTGTGTGTGTGTGTGTGTTTGCGTGAGATCGTGTCTACAAATTGTTATGAATAACACGGGACAACAACAAAAAAAACTTAGTCGTGCTATTTAAACATTATCAGCTGACTTCGGATAATTTTAGGGTGCTGAATCCGAATTTGACATCAGTTTTCAGACAGTAGGTGTAGTATATTTTGCTACTCACAGCATAAGATTTTCCAACCAATTGATAATATTGACAAAGTAGTAGGCTATTTGCTTTCGATTTTCATTCACATACTCATCACTGAAACAAAAATATGCGCTGATAGAGGGACATGTAGTCTACCTGTTAAATTGCTACACAAGATGAGAATTTATTTCACTTTGTTATCGCAGTAATTATAGTAAGGTTCTCCTCACAGTAGGCTATTGATATTGGGTTATAGTAAGCCCCTCAGACTCCCTTTCCTTGTTAACTGCTAGTGCTGTTTAAACAAAGTACATCAAATAAGAGAGCCAGGTTATATGGAAAGTAGTTTAGTAGTAAGTTTAGTTATTAAAGTGATCAATGTTTGAAATTTAGAGATGGAAAAAATTCTTTCATGATAGCCATAGCTTCACTACATTCTATAATAATTTCAATGATTTTTTTTTTTTTTTTTTGAGAAATATACAGTAACATTTACCGTTGATTAATTTCATATTTTAGTTTACTAATAAGCTTCCTTGCGTGTTGATTTAGGTTATTACATGTATTTATGATGAGCAAAAATGTTTGTGTTAATCTCCCGGACAGCTTTTGTTAAGTGTGTGGAAAATTTACGCCAAAAGATTAGAGAAATAAGCTTACAAAGAAATTGTTAAATGCTTACAAGCTTTACTTTGGGTGAAAAGTTGGGGACCAAGATAAACTGCGGGCACCTCATGCTTGTTGCAAAAACTGCTACATAGCACTAACCCAATGGCTGAATGGTAAACGGAAAAGTATGTGATTTGCTAATGATAAAGTGCGAACCAACAAACCACTATACCCATTGTTATTTCTGCTTAACTAACATCACAGGTTTCTCTAAGAAGAACAAATTCAAGATTATTTATCCAGATCGCCTTTCAGCTTTAAAACAAGTTGTTCATACTGCTGAAAATATTTCAGTTCTAAAACCGCCTTCATCTTTTGACAAAGATAGTTTAAGTGAAGAGAGTGCTGCATCTACTACAATTGAAGGCGTGTCGAGTGATACCGCAGAACACTAGGATGACCCAGGATTTTCAAAAAATCCCTCATTTATGAAGTCAACTTGAGTTAAATGATTTAGTTAGAGACTTGGATTTAACAAAAGAAATGTCAGAACTACTCTTCCAGAGTTTTGTTTCGATGAGGAAGTTTTTCCCTCTTTCCCAAAAGCTGTCATTACTTTCGAGACGGTACTTCTTGATACACTAAACATTTTGGCTGTTTTCGTCAAGCAAGCACCAACAATTTGATCTCTTTGAAAGTCCGATAAATCTGTCATTTTAATGAATTTTAGTTACCTTTTTCTGATGATATCTGAAAAGAAACAGCAATTTTAGCAAAACATATTAAGCAACACTAATGATAAACCATAAACCACACAAATAAATAAGCTTTTGATGGTTTTATAGATATTTCAAAATTATGATGCTATAATGCTAGGTGTTTCCATTATTTTGTCCAGCCCGTGTACTTCTTAATAATAGCTCATACGTTATCGAACGTAGGGGTTGTTTAATATATAGATTCCGTGAAGGCAGCGGTATTTCGTCTGTCTTTATGTTCTGAGTTCAAATTCCGTCGAAGTCGACTTTTCCTTTCATCCTTTCGAGGTCGATAAATTAAGTACCAGTTGCGTACTGGGGTAGATCTAATCAACTGGCGCTCCTCCCCCAAAATTTTGGGTTTTGTGCCTAGAGTAGAAAAGAATATATATAACCCGCAAGGCCGTGAGCTGGCAGAATCGTTAGCACGCCGGGAGAAATGCTTAGCAGTATTTCGTCTGTCTTTACGTTCTGAGTTCAAATTCCGCCAAAGTCGTCTTTTTCTCTTATCCTTTCAGAGTCGATAAACTAAGTACCAGTTGCGTACTGGAGTTGATATAATCGACTGCCCCACCCTCTCCTAAAATTTCGGGCCTTGTGCCTAGAGAAGAAAAGAATATATTAATTCCGTGAAATCTTCTGCAGTTAGACGAGACAAATGAAATTAGTTTAAGAAATGAGTAAATGGAAATTGCCATGTCCATGTTCTTGTGTATTCCCAGGTTAGCTCTGCCCGAGTAAATCTCGTTCGTACATGTACTTAATAGACTGACTACATGTTATCAACATGTCGAATGTTACATATATACTATGCAGCTTAGGAACTGAAGAGCACACAATGTATACTGGTATGCATTGATTACGTGCATGATATGAAAAAGATAATCAATTCTTTAACGCTCCCCATTCTCTAGTCTGTTTCTATACAACCGGTAGTTGGGCGCAGTAAAAGCATGGAAGATGGATCCAGCCAGATCTTGAACATTGCTGTACCACCTCACTTATCGATAGTGTTTTGTAGTCCAGCATATTGTTTAAAGTTAGGCTATAGAAGCTAAACATTTTATTTCTATATAATTTTTAGATTTAAATTTGAATACAAAAATGCACAGTGCTTTACGTTCGAAATCAAAGCAGTGTTACCAAATTTCTCATTAATTTTCTATGGTGCTTTTGCAATAATATATGCTGGGGTGAACAAATATATACTCAGTATAAATTTAACTATAAATATATTCTAGAACAGTGGATCCCAACCTGTCGAGATACAGATACACACATTTTTTTTAAATTTTTCTTTTCTTTTCTTCTGCTGTTTTTGCCTGAAACACCTTCTTTTTCATTTACTTAACAATTACTGTCAAAATATATTTTTGTTTTGATCTATTTTGTGTCTTAAAGCAGAAAGTTAAGATCTTGACAAACTGAGATTACACTATAGTTTGTATACACTGTTGAAGATATTTCTATTTATTTACATAGCCAATGTCACTGGAGAAATATTCTAAAGTCCTTACAACCTATTTTCCCTGTCTTACAGATATTCCTTGTCATTTAAGTCGAAAACTGTCCTTGTGTTCGGTTTACATTCCAACAGATTCAATGCATTTAATACAGGCTTGTCATGACCTAAAGATATTAATTAGCAAAGAGGAAATTCCTCACCCAATCTATCACCACCATCTATCTCATAAATTCATTAAGCTGTAACCATGCTGTTTCAAGATTACAGACCAGGTTTCC
Organism: Octopus bimaculoides; assembly: GCF_046866305.1. Lineage (NCBI taxonomy): Eukaryota > Metazoa > Mollusca > Cephalopoda > Octopoda > Octopodidae > Octopus > Octopus bimaculoides. Next base: position 71,230,953 of record NC_142934.1, on the reverse strand, counting down.
TGTCAGGAGATAACTTCCTCTCAGAAGTTTCGAATCTGTTTAGCAAAACAATATTCTAGACTTGATTTGGTAACATTTGGCTTCAGTTAAGACACTTTTTGCAATTTTTTATACCCGTGACGCCCCCTCTGATGTTATCAAAACGCATCTTTTAGGATACTAACATAAATTTAGTTACATATTTCTTTGATATAGATTCAATGTCCTTAGAGCCTGATTTTGTTTTAAATTTCCTGGTATCACTTCAATCAGTAATACCCTCACTAAAATTTAGAGTCAAACTATTGCCCCACTTATAACGTTCTTTGGATACGTGTCGTAAAAATATGTGATCTAAATTAGGAAGTTGCAAATGGATTTGCTTAGCACATAATAAATCATATGATATAAGTCCATATTCAACATAAATATTTCGTTGTCTCTTCGAAATTAATTCTTAATGGTTATTTTTTGTGAATTTGTACCAGAGTTTCTGAGAACGTTGTTGCAAGATTCATTTCTCATGCGCTTGAGTTAAACGATTTGAAGTCAAAGGTAAAAACTTGATTCATGAGTTCTAATTTATTATTTTATGGAATATGTACACAGACAAAAATACTCACACAGACACAAGGACATACAAATTAACGCATATGCGCACTCTCATATAGATGCATATGCAAAAATGTCCACCGGTCACTTCAGTTCCTGAAAACCTATCAATTTCTGTATTTATCTGATTTTCAGCCTTTATTTCAAAATATGTAATTATATTTTACCCTTCTCACTACAACACACATACACACACGCGCTCTCTCTCTCTCTCCCCCTCTCTCTCTCTTACACTGTTTCAATCAGTCTCTCCCTATATACTTGCGTACGTAGTCATGAAAGCACGGGCAAGCAATCAGACAATCACGCAGACTTGCAAACAGAAGGACATTTTTTTAGTAACTGCTGCAAACGTTACTTTCTCTGTCACTACTTTTCATCAAGATACATTCTAAAATTGTGTCGGGTCACATGTTCTATTGATTAATATTCGTATGTTTGTGTGTGCATACACACGTACACTCTCATAATACGTACACACTCACATACATACATACATACATACATGCATGCATACATACATACATACATAGATGTACACTTGCGTACATACGTACAATTATAACAACAAAGCACCTTCAACAACCACCCCCCGTTGTCACTATCGTCACTTGCACCGCGAAATAAATGATGAAAGCATGAAAAGTAGGAAAGCAATAAATAAATTCGCCCTAGTTTTTTTTTATTGTCATACAATAATGGTTTGTTAGGAAAGAAAGCTAAATTACATTTTTCTTCCTGGGATAAGAAATATGAAATGAATTTTTTTCGCATCGTTAAAAAAAAAAAAAATATTTATTGTTATTTTATTTTGTACATTTTACATCTGTTGTCCTGAGGGTGGTTGACGGGCAGAATTGTCGGCAAGTATGACAGTATGCTTTATGATGTTTTGGTACGCTCCATGTACTTACATCTTTCTAAGATCAAATCCCACGGTCATATGCTGGATCGGATTGAATCGATACTTCAGCTGAAAAAAAAATATATAACTGAATTTGTGACTATGCTAGAAATCTATATTTGATATATTCGTTTATGTTTTGTGTTTTGTTTTCTTTTTTCATCTTTCAACACCAATTACTACTAATGTTTGCAAGGATTTTTGATTATTATCATCATCATCATCATCATCATCATCATCATCATCATCATCATCATCGTTATTATTATTATTATTATTATTATTATTATTATTATTATTATTATTATTTCAAAGACGGCGAGCTGGCAGAATCGTTAGCACGCCGGGTAATATGCTTAGCAGTATTTCGTCTGTCGTTCCGTTCCGAATTCAAATACCGACAAGGTCTACTTTCCCTTTCATCCTTTTGCAGTCGGTAAATTAAGTGCCAATGAAACACTGGGGTTGATGCAGTTGACTAAGTCCCCTTCCCACAACTTTCAGACCTTCTACCTTTAGTAGAAAAGATCATTATTATTTCAACAAAATTCGCTGGCAGAGTCGTTAGCGCGTCGGACAAAATGCTCAGCAGCATTTAGTTCTCATGTTAAGTTCCGTCGATTTCGGGGTCTATAAAATAAGTACTACTTAAGTAATGGAGTCGATGTAATCCACTTCCCTCGCCCTTCAACACTGCTGGCCGTGTGCTAAAATTTGAAACCATTCTTGCTTCAACAATGATGCCTACCGCATCAGTAATGATACAGCTACTGTAAACTCTATCACTATTTAGTTCAAATCCAGCTTAGTCTGGTACTAAGCTAATTTAATCGAGTTAACCCGCCTCCCAGCTTGTGTATAGAACATATATATAGTATAAGGCGGTGGGTTAGCAGAATTACTAGGTGTGCTGGAGAGAATGCCTTGCAGTATACTGAGATCAACTTTGACTTTCATCCTTTTGTGGAATCAATGAAATAATGTACTAGTAAAATATTGCTGCCGATTTAATTAATTAGCCTTTCCTCCACTTAAGTTATCAACACTGAACTAAAAAAAACCTCGTCCCTTTACTTTCTGCGAGAAAATTTCACAGGAATTGACTTCCATCTTATTAGATTTGATATTAATCATTAGGTACTGAGATCTATCTTAACTACTACAATTTTTCTTGAATTAATATTTTCAACATTGATAATAATTTTGTTCAACGTTGGTAATACAGTTAAATGAATCATGAGCGACACAGTTTCTCTTTTCAAATAAAGTTGGTACATAAGATACGGAATGACAAATGTTCTTCGAGCTAAATGGTCTAGCTCATAATATGGATGTTTATACCCATCGCTTGTGAAACAGTTTCTGTCAGGGTATCATGCCAGTCAATCTTATTACCACAAATCTACTACATATGTTTTCAAGCGATTTAGTGAATATTCTTAACAGTTAGATGAGTTAAGTGACTTTTACTCAGGAACGCCTGTGGTGAATAGTAACTAAATACATTGAATTCCTTATCAATACATTCTATGCCTTATCCACTCGGCCATTTTGATTCTTTTCAAGTCAATATAAGAAAGCATTTTTGTAAATAATATTTTTGCTATTACTGCTGCAGCTATTGTTTTGTTGTTGATTTTGTTGTTTTTGTTGTTCAACAGACTGCACATGTTTCTTTTGATTTCAGTTTTCTTTGAAGCAATAGTGAACAAAAAGCAAGAATTTAGAAAAAATATAATTCAGTTTGTTATTCTTTAGAGAAATGCTTAAGGATCTTTAACAGCGGATTTCGCTACGAGGAAGGATCGTTCTGTTGAATGTTTTTAATAATATTTTTCCCGAATGAAAATAAAACTGGTTGTGTTTGTTGGCGTACGTAGAAAACAAAGGCTAATTGCTCTCCTGTTTACAGTAGATGCAGTAAGCACCACTGACAACGAAGTTCAAAGAAGGAAAGAGACAAATAGTATGACATCAGTCTAGTTACTAAAGTATCTCATGAATATTACTAGGCACAAACATCATCGTCTTTCCTTTCGTCATTTGTCTAATTGTTCTGTCACAAATCCGTAGCAACCCCCGAAAATAATGTACATGTGATCAAAGATCTGTTCAGTCAGAAATGACCCGAAGCAATAATCTCGTTGTAGTCATCTGATCTGCTAACACAGGAGATAAATTTCCTGCCATCTTGAAATGTGATAGACTAATAAGATATATTGTCTAAGATATATTGTCTAAGATATACATGCATGAGAGACGGTCAAGTCGTCATGGATGGAATAGGTTTGATTATAGACTTAAGCAGTCATCCCTGATCTGGTCCTAAACAAAATCATCATTATCAGGAGCTTTCATTATCTCAGAAACTGTTATGTCTCAACGCTACTGCTATCTAGCACCTTCGGGTGATCTCTACTCAACCGCTACACAACTGCTACTCGACTGCTACTCAACACACCTACCACGACCAGACTACCTCTATTTATATGTCTTGGGAGATCCTACTTCTTCGCCTGGGGGGCGTCCACACAACAGAAACAATGGCTATAAAATGTCAAGAACACTGACAATAACAACGATAATATTATTAATATTCCCGTTGTTATTGTCTATATCAAAATTGAAATGATCAAGACGACAGGGATGTAAGTCAAAGATTAAATCTGGTGCTATGTCAGCCCAAAATGATAGTCACAACAGTTATAACAAAAATCCTATCACCAAGATAAGAGCAGTAATTAGTGTAAACAATATTAAAATCTACAGCCGTCATTTGCAGCCGATGATGACTTGCCATTAAGGTATGTAGGCAGCATGCTTTCGCTAATGATTTAAAGTGCCCACATAATAGCGAGCACAGACGCTTGTTCTTTATCAAGAGGATCACTGAGGTAAAACTACCCTAATGAAAGAGAGCAACATAAACACTGGAACTGTGTTTGAATTCAAAGCACAGAGAGTTAGAACAAATATCACAACTTATTTTATCTGACAATTTCGCGAATCTGCTAATCGACTGTCTTCCCTGTAACAAATGGATTGCTGACGTTTCCGTCCTGAGATAGGCTTAAAGCGTGCGAAATTGTGTTATTAACAACTATTTCTAGTAAACAAAGTTGCTGAGGTGGACTGAACTCTTCATGAATATTAGAATTAGCTGAAAAGTTCATAGACAGATCAAGATACTGTAATGGAAAATAACCAAAATTAGATGTATTTTTAAACATTAGGTTTGCGGTATAAGGATCCATTGGTGAAGAAGCTGTCATCCTATTCGTCAAAACGTCATACAGCAGGTAAGATGCCCGTTTTGGGGTATTTGACCTTATAGTCTATCGTAACTGTCTCAAAAATACGGCATATTACACCACATTGATGATATGGCCCTTTTGAAGATAAAGATTATGCCTTTTTGTGACCCAAAAAACTGAAGCCATCATCTTCTTTGGAAATGAAACGTCCTTGGCCTTCTTTGGAGCAGGTGAGAAGGGTTGTTTTACTGCATGGATTGTCTCTTTATCAATGTTTGAAAGCGATGAAGTCAACACTCGTCCAGTGTTAAGAAATGTTTAAGGAAACCAATTGAACCTGACTTAAACAATGTCACCTTTTCCCGTGATGTGTTCAGAAGATGTGGCACCAACCGAACAAAAGGCCTTCATCATACCAAGTTCAATGAGCAGAATATTCTCAAATCTCACACGGAATAGCCTAATAGTATTGGCTATATGAATTATAATCAATCGTATGTCATCCATCCTCTTGTGGTGAACACGATCAAAGTTTTCCTCGCTATCGCTAATGGCAGGTGCAAGATGTCTAGACCATGGATCGGCTTCAAGACCGTTCCCTCGCCTCCTAAATTCAATGGTCTACTTTTGCACTGATGATAAAGATTGAGTGTCATTCCCTAATGTAGCAATTATGTCAGCATGAACGTCCTTGCGACGATCCACTGAATCGCTTTTTCTGCAGTTACTTGCCACATTTTGTCCGTTTTCTAGAGAAGCCACTAATAGTTACTTCTGAAGTCCCTTTTCAAACTGTCAGATGCCAGTTTACCTGGAAAGAAACAGTGCATTTATCCATAAGAAGAGTTGAAATTAACGCATACAAGATTTCACAGGTCTTCCCTAACTTCTTCATAGCCACCCTATGAACTTTTCAGCTCACCCTCTGACCACGTGAAGCTATTTTCCTTGATTAGTTGTGGTAATGGCGGTGATGATGATGGTGATGATGGTGTTGGTGGTGTTAGTAATGATAGTTATAGTGATGGTGATGGTGATGGTGATGGTGATGATGATGATGATGATGATGATGATGATGACGACGACGACGACATTGGTTATGATGGTGAGCACTATAATAGGGAATAACCAAATGATTAAAACCAGACCTGACATTGGGAAATAATACAAACTGATTAGAACAACGTCAGCTCAGATCAGATTTTCGACCTGGTTTTGATTGCCAGTTCAAGGCAATTCATGATGAAATCTCAACAAAATTTCCTTAATTTATATCATAATAAACTTTATCTCTTTTGTTATGGAAAAAATAACAAGATTGATTTGTGGAATTAAATCTGCTATTACGGATAATATGTGATATTTCTAGGTTTCTATTGAATCTAGTTCATCGCCTATTCCGTAATCTTATTGAAAATGGTTCATTGTTGTGAACCATGTAACTATAGGAAAAGCATGATTATCACTATTTCCGCTATTTGTATCCTCTTATTCTGAATAATATAAGATGTTATTTACACATCAGAAGAAAATATAAATTGGACTTGATAGTGAGAAGATAAATTCCATGCAACTGAAATGATTCAAAAGCAGATTTATATTTTAAAATTGAAACGGTTTGGTTTACTTATGCCGTTAAAGCCATAGACATCCATAAAAAAAAATAGGAAAAAATCCTCATTTTCTTCAGTAATTTAGAAATCTATCGCATATAAAAGGACAGTTTTTTTTCCATTTGGGAATATACAAAACTGTAGCGTCCATGTAACTACGCTGCAGTATTTAAAATTTAGACTTGATTTTCTCTGTTCAAAATTCCAACGGCTTTCAGCTTGGAATTAATCCATCCAGCAGAATGTTCACCTCACTTATTAAAAAAGAAAATGGCATTATAACTCGTAAATGATAAAATCATCTGTTACATAGTAAGTTGGCAGAAATAGTCAAAATGATATAATATTTACCATCAATTTCAATTGATCTGAGTTGGTTCAGGTCGTCATCAATAATCGTTCTCCCAGTTTAGGCCATTTTGCCTCTACAATTCAATGGTTGTGTTTAAGCATAGAAACATGAATGCGTTACTCTTGTTCATTCAAATATTCATTGTTTTATTTTATCGCGTTATGTTTTTCATGTTCTGATTTACATAACTGTCAGTTATTTTGTTTACTGAGTTATATATAATTAAATGTATATTTTGCCGTAGAAAATCACTGACTTTCGGCATTTCTTGTCTCTTTTACCAGTTTTAGTGATAAGACCGCAGCTACGCTAGGAAACCTCTCCTTCAAGCGTTTTACGTGATAATAGGGAAGCAGATAATTTGGTACTTATTCCATCCTTCCCATAAGATACAGAATAAAAATTGGATAAAAACAGAAAACTCGGCCCGACATTAATACCGCAAGGTATTCGTGATTGAATACCTTGCTTCTCACCTTATGTGTGAGTGTTATAAAGACGGTTATGGAAAAGGTATGACAGCTTTGGTATATTAAATGTAACCTAAGTTGCTCGTTCCATTCATTTGTTTATGTGTCACAAACAGATAAAAATAATTTATATAATAAAAAAAAATACCAAAATAGAGTCATTTGTTTACATTTTTTCTGCGACTGCTGTTTAAATTTTGTTTATTCCCATCTCCCAGCCACCTTATATTTCCTGATATTTCTCTTTCTACTTTGTTTTACTTTAGATATATATTTCTGGAACAAGATAAAAGAGCAAACGAAAGAAGTAATGAAATATTTGCATTACAGAAATGAGTGATAATAGCTCGTGAAAAGGTAATTATGGACGACTTTTTGCTTATAATTATTAATGTTGGCATTGTCAATAGACGATATGTAATGTTGATGTTTTGATTTATTGTGGTTGTGATGTTGATATAGTTTTTGATTTATTGTTGATCTTTTTCTCACTGTTTACAATTACATCTCTATGTCTTCTCATTAATACCTACTTCACAGTCTCTCTCTCTCTCTCTCTCTTTCTCTCTCTCTCTCTCTCTCTCTCTCTCTCTCTCTCTCTCTCTCTCTCTCTCTCTCTCTCTCTCTCTCTTTCTTTCTCTCTCATACTATCTTTTATTTCAAGATATTCTTATGTTGCGTAATTGATTGTTTGTAACAATATAGTTGTATGTGTTTGTGTGTGTATGTACATATAGGCGAGTTTGTATTTAATTGATGTAGTGATGAGATTACTTTCTAGCAATACTATGAGTTTTGCGACATATATGTGCGTGTATGTGTATGTGTATCCATGCATGTATGCTTGTATGCTTGTATGCATGTGTGAGCGCCGCTGCTCATTTAGAAACGATGTTGTCATTTCTCGACAATGTTCTACCGAATTCTGCAAGGAAATCCGGATGCAACTCTGAATACTGTTTGAACAAAAAATTCCGGTTACGATGTTTCCTTGGGGTAACTAGGGATGAGTCAATAAAAGATATGAATAGATCTGTCAAGTTATAATATGGTAGTAACTGAGTGTTAATGTACGGTGCACAAATGTTATGAATTTGTAAAGTGAAACTCGTTTGTTTTCTTTTAATTATTCAGAATTTCTTTACTCTCACTCTCTTCCTCTCTCTCTCTCTCTCTCTCTCTCCTTCTTTCTTCTTCCTCTCCCTCTTCTTCTTCCTCTGTTCTTCTCTCTCCCTCCACTCTCTCTATCCCTATCTATCTATCTATCTATCTATCTATCTATCTATCTATCTATTTATCTATCTATCTATCTATCTAACTCCGTCACACACTTTTCTCTCACCTCCACGCTACTGAGTTTCACACAAATTTTAACGACAATATATCTGAAACACTATCGTTTTTAAATTCCCACATTTAAAAGTCATAATTACGAAAAGTTAGAACGCGTTTTCAAATACCATGGGAAATAGATTTTTTTTTTTTTCTGTCATTTGTTCACATTTAAATTTATTAAAAAAAAAATGTATGTAACTGTGTGCCTGTGAAAAGTGTGTGCATGTGTTGCGTACGCGTTTGTGTGTGTATGTTTGTGTACGCGTTTGTTGTGTACGCGTTTGTTTGTGTACGCGTGTGTTTGTGTGTGTATGTGTGCGCGTGTGTGTTGTCAAAATTGCTAGAGCGGTATATAAAAACCCTAGGTGAAATTGAGTTTTGGATACCTTGCCACTGAGTTCGAATCCAATATAAGTTAAATTGTGTTTCATCATCCTTAGATCAGTAAGTACATATGAGCAGAACTGATTTTTATTATTGTTATTATAACATACATACATACATACACACACACATACATACATACATACATGCATGCATACATGCATACATGCATACATACATACATACATACATACATACACATAGACACACCCACGCATACACACATTCATACATATACACACACACACATACACACATACACAAATACATACACACACATACACTTATACATGCATACGCACACATACACACATACATACGCACAAACAAACATCCATACATACAAACACATACATACACACATGCACACATACACACATACACACATACAAGCATACATACATACGTACATACATACATGCATACATCCATACATTCATACATGACATGTCATGTCATAAAAAGCTTGTAATAGAACATTCTAGTTAACATGTTGCCTGTACCATAAAGTTAAGCCTTACTGGATACTACATTATTTTGTGATAAAAAAATGTCCTTAATCTCAATTTCAAATATTACCAGAAATCCACTAATTTTGGAGACTGGTTTAATTAGACTACATGAACTCCAGAGTACAACTGGTATTTATTTTATCAACTCCGAAAGGATGAAAGCAAAGTCCACCTCAGTGGAATTTGAACTCAGTAAGTAAAGACGGATAAAACATTCTAGCACTCACTGTTTTAACCGTTTCTCAATATTATCCACAAGCTGGCAGAAACGTTAGCACGCCGGGCGAAAATGCTTAGCGAGTATTTCGTCTGTCTTTACATTTGAGTTCAAATTCCGCTGAGCTCGACTTTGCCTTTCATCCTTTTGGGGTCGATAATTTAAGTACCAATTGCGTACTGGAGTCAATCTAATCGACTTGCTCCCTCCCCCAAAATTTCGGGCCTTTTGCCTAGAGTAGAAAAGAATATAATCCATGAGTAATGCGGCGAGCTGGCAGAATCGTTAACACGTCGGACAAAATGCTTATTAACCGGACGCCCGCTTTGAGTTCAAATTCCACGTAGGTCAGCTTTGTATTTCATCCTTCCGGGATCGATAAAATGAGTACCAGTCAGGCACTGGCATCGACGTAATTGACCTACTTTCTCTCTCAAATTGCTGGCCTTGTGCCAAAATTTGAAGTTAATATCATTTATGATCATAAATCGGCGAGCTGGCAGAATCCTTAGCACGCCGGGTAAAATGTTTAGCGGCATTCCGTCTATTTATGTTCTGATTTCAGATTCCTCCCCGAAGTCGACTTTAGCTTTAAATCCCTTAGGGATCTATAAAATGAATATCAGTTGAGCATTGGGACGATGTAAGTTAGCGCCTTTCGTGAAATTGCTGGCCTTGTGCCAAAATTTAAAATTTAAAATATTTTCCGTGATTATAACATATAGCTTCTACTTCAGTTTACACACACACATACACACGTGTGTGCGTGTGTGTGTGTAATATATGTATTAATAAACCATTCTATATATATATATATATATATACATGCTTGCATGAATAGGTAAATACGTATATGCATTCATGTGAGTGTGTGAGTAATATTCATGAAATAACATATATTTATACCATGTCTATACATGTACAGGATGCTATTTTTAGCATTTTGTTACTTCGAGATCAATTATTCCAAAACAAATGTACCATACTATAATATGATATAAGGTATGGTGAAGCACTTTAGTCGATTACAGGTGGGGATTCACTAAATCACCGTTTAAGTTGGTAAGCATATCACCGATAAGTGTACCTTAACTTAACTCACAGCCACATTCGGCGGAATACAGTGTGGGTAACGATTGTGCTGTCAACGATTCACTCACGAGTCCACTCACCCGAGTCCATAGAAATAAACAACTGCCGAAATTATTGCTTTAACATATACGGCAGCAGAATCGAGCACCGGACAGAGCAATCGCAAAGCGAACCAGTTACCCGTTCGGTTAATATATATATATATATATATATATATATATATATATATATATATATATATAACCAACCGAAACTGCACAGACAATCTGGAATTCGACTGAGGAAAGAAAGCTCCAAATGACCCGTCCTTGTTTTCTTTGTATCGTCTATCTGGATGTTTTGCGTTCTTGTCCCTTTTTGTATTTTATATATATATTGTATTTTGTATTTTATATATATATTTGTATTTTGTATTTTATATATATATATATATATATATATATATATATATATATATATATATATATATATGTCTGTATGTCTGTATTTGTATATACATGTATATACATACATATATATATATATGTATATATATATATATATATATATATATATATATATATATATATATATATATATATATATATATATATATATATATATATTGGTAGTTAGTGTAAATCCCAACTGTTTCCTCTGTCTATTCTATTATTACAATCCAAAATGTAGTCTCAGTTGCTAGTATTATTTATTCATCATTATACGTGTTTCATTTGGTATTAGGAATTACAAAGGTCTACATGTTAGATAGATATGTGTGGAATTTCTTTTTAGAAATTCTTCAGACATTTATGTGTGTGTGAGTGCCTGTGTGTATGCTTGAGTGTATAAGTGAGTGTGTGTGTGTATGAACGAGAGGGAATGTGTGTGTGTGTGTGTGTGTGTGTGTGTTTGTGTGTGTGTGTATGTAAGTTATCTTGTGGTCAAGTGAGACCGCTTCCTAAACTCAGTAAATCCATAAAAATGCTTGAAGAATCCAAGAAATTCTTGTTGGTGAATTTGTTTTGAGTGGATGAAGTGTTGCCCTGCAAAGAATCAACTTTTCAGCACAATCAGATATAAAACTCGCGGCATAACAGAGGTTGAGACAATCGAAAAACACCTACACTTCAGATTTATGTATATGAACTTAACATCTCGCAGAAGGAAGTTCTGACGAAAAACTAGGTGTCTTTCACACCCAATAGTTCACGTGCTAGTTAACTCATTGGTGGGACAGTAAAAAGTGCTACTACTACAGGCTAGGTTATACCTGCGAACAAGAATATCTAAGAGATTCTTTCACATTCCTAAAAAACCTCAAAAGTTATTTATTAAATGATGTTATATAAATAAGTATAAAAGATTTGTATGGCATACACATCATAAACCTTTTGTACGATTTTAGATTTGAATTGTTTTAATTATGTACAAATTACTTTTGCTTTGTTAAAGGCGTCGCACCCGAAAAAAAAAAAGGCGTATATGTACTCATGCCTATAAATGTGCGTATATGTGTATGTTAACATATATGTACATACACACACATACATATATAAATATATGTACAGATATGTGTGCATATATGTATATGCATTTGTGTGTGTGTATATTTATGTATATATCTATATCTATATATATATATATATATATATATATATATATATATGCATGTATGTATACACACACATACATAGGCAATTACATGAGAAATCGTTACGTAAATTATTATTGCCGTAGTATATAATCATCTAAGGTCGGAATAGTATTTTTATGGACTTCCCTTAACTTCCCGAGGCGGCTGGAAAACAACACCTACAAAATTTTAATTTAGATAACTAAAGTACTAAACCAGGAATGGTTAAACATGAAATGTTTTGGCGCTCCTTATTCAACCCTCTTTATCTTATCTATGTAAATATTTTTCTTTTATTTCGATATATTAGTACATGAAATGTACGTTACATACTTTTAAGCAGAATAAGTTATTAAAAAATTAAATGTATTAGCTGGTACTTATGTAGAAATTTCTGAGGATTTAGACTACTGTGAATAGTCCACTAACTTAGTAAGCTGTTGCAGTGTTAGCACGTGTGAATAAAACAAGGACTAATAATCCACTAACGTTAACGAGTCGAATGAATATATTTGTTACTAATCTCCGTTGTACAGCGGTGTTAATGGTTGTTTTACTGAAAACTATGTTTTTATACCAAGATTCAAGTGAAAATACGCTTCGGTGATTTTTCCCCACTCCTTCCTAAGATAGCATAGGAAATCCTGATGACAGACCAGGTAGCTAACAAAATACTTGTTTTCAGCTTTTATGTACTGACACAACATATATTATCAATTTATTCTGTAGTATATATTTACAGAAATTTAGTTTGTGACGTTTCTAGGATAAAAGTATTATCAATACACAACTCATACTGTATCGAGGTGCGAACGTTTGGTCGGCTATTTCCTATTATAACGAATCGGTAAACTGCAGTATCCGACTGGTTATACATTCCTGTAAAAATTGCACCACTGGCCTAGTAAACTGATATCCATAGTACTGTAATCTTAACAATGGGGGAGAATGGGAGCAGATTCCTGTAACTAACACATGAAAGTCACAACTTCACATCCTAACACACCTTCTCACTCTCTGTGCAGGATATATATTTAGTTAGAAATATAATTAAAATATTATACAGACGAAAGCTGCATGAACATCACTCAATCGTATACACCCGCTCCCGCTCGCAGTTCACTACGAATCTGAAGCATTGTTCACATTAAAGAAATCAATATTTATACGACCATTGCCAACGAAGTAAAATCTGCGTGGCTAGCGGTAGGTGCATTGCGAGAAGAAAGAAATAGGACGGCCGTTTTCCTTTGAAACAGTGCAGTGAGGAAGAACGAACGGCTGCTGGATTTTAGAGACAGCCAAGTCTGTTTAACGGCACAACACTGAAGTAGGAGTGGGAAAACGTGAAGGAGAATGAATTGAAGGATTGACGAGGAAAAGAAGTGTCTATCGCCATAATGTTATGTAGAGGTAATATCCCACTGAGCCGAGTATACATCTAGGTTTCGATTCCCAGTTGTAGGCATTCCTTTCATTTTATCTTACGTCATGAATAACTTACGGGAAAATATGAACGTCACAGAATCGTATTTTCATTCCATGTGTAGATATGAGGATGTGTTTACTGAGAAATAAAAGTAAGAAGAGAATGATGAAAGATTTGAAGAGAAGGAAATCATTTCCTTAGGTATAAGCAAGACTTGGGTTCGTTACAACCATACAGTAACACGTACAATAACGGAACTGCGGAGTTAATGTCCAAACAAATGTTAAAAGGTGACTATTTTCGTAAGATAGGGAGAGTAACAAGATTTTGCTTATGCATAAAGACAAACAAGCATATACATGTACATATTCACGCAGACAAATACATGAATATATACTAAAGTATACGTATATATATATAAATATATGTGTGTGTGTGTGCGTATGTATACACACACACATACACACACACGCATATATATATATATATATATATATATATATATATATATATATATATATTGACGTATGTATGTAATATATATATATATATATATATATATATATATATATATATATATATATATATATATATATATTGACGTATGTATGTAATATATATATATATATATATATATATATATATATATGTGTGTGTGTGTGTGCATGCATACATACAGATGCATATATACGTACACATACACGTTGTGCATTTGTATCTAAAAATGGAAAAAAATGTGCGTAGTTTTCTATATGCATGTGTGTTTGTGTGCCTATGTGTATGTGTATATACCTCTTTGTTAGCATATATGTTGTTATATGCGTATCTATGTGCGCTTATTTTTGCCACTGTGCGTAGGTATCATGGATAAAAAATTTAAAAAACGATATAAGAAAATATTGTTTGCGAATTAGTGTAGAAAACGTATATCATACCCTCTGTCTGTCTGTTTCTCCCTTTTTAAGAAAGTTTATATGCAAGCGGTTGGTTTTGTGCATACACACATACACACACACACACACACACACACACACACACACACACACACACACACACACACACACAGAAACGGACATATACGCACGGTTATACATACATATAGAGTGTGCCATGCATATATGCATCCGTGTATATGTATGTGTGTCTGTATATGTATGTGTGTATATATATATAAATATATATATATATATATATATATATATATATATATATATATATATATATATATATATATATATATATATATATATACATATATACACACACACACACATATATATATATATATATATATATATATATATAGAGAGAGAGAGAGAGAGAGAGAGATGAGATGTATACATGCAAAAACACAGATACATATACTTTTACACATACATATTTACATATATTGTAATCTTTCATATATATATACATACATATATATATATATATATATATATATATATATATATATATATATATATATATATATATATATATTTATATGTATGTGCGTGTTTGTGTGTGTTTGTGTGTTTGTGTGCTTGTGTGTGTGTGCGTGCGTGTGTGCGTGTGCGTGTGTGTGTGTGTGTGTGTGTGTGTGTGTGTCTGCGTGTGTTTATGCATGTATAGTGTAAAGGTATGAAAGGGGAGAAACAACAGTGTCCGATTTAGTGACTGTTTCCGAAAGCTTACATAGCGTTTGACTGCCTTAAAATATTGTGCGTATGGATAACTTCAGCCACTAAGATGCGAAACTAACCCATCCAGTCACATTTTATATATTTGTATATATGCGTATGTCTGTCCATATGCATATATATATATATATATATATATATATATATATATATATATATACACTCTGTACTCTTTTACTCATTTACTTGTTTCAGTCATTTGACTGCGGCGATGCTGACGCACCGCCATTAGTCGAGCAAATCGAGCCCAGAACTTATTCTTTGTAAGCCTAGTACTTCTTCTATCGGTCTCTTTTGCCGAACTGCTATGTTACGGGGACATAAACACACCAGCATCGGTTATGAAGCGATGTTGGGGGGGGGGGGGGACAAACACAGACACCAAACATACACGCATTCCGTCTACCAAATCAACTGACAAGGCTTTGGTCAGTCCGAGGCTATAGTAGAAGACACTTGCCCAATGTGCCAGGCAGTGGGACTGATCCCGGAACCATGTGGTTGGTAAGCAAGCTACTTACCACACAGCCACTCCTACGCCTATATATATATATATATATACATATATATATATATATATATATATATATATATATATATATATATATATATATATATATATATATATATATATATATATATATATATATATATATATATATATATATATATATATATATATATATATATATATATATATATATATATATAATATACATATACATATACATATACATATACATATATATATATATATATATATATATATATATATATATATATATATATATATATATATAAGCATGCGCGCACACACAGATGCAAGTATACGCACCACGCACATACACACTTTCACGCGTAAACGCTCCCGAAGAAGGTGACGAGTTGACACCCCTAAAAGCCTCCTTGTTCCGGATCTCTGCAATCTGAGTACAAATCTCTCGCAATCTAATTTTGACTCTCCTTATTTCGCTGCCGATAAAATATAGTACTATTCGTCCAAGGTTGTAAAATGGCAAACTTTAGGAGCGTCGGAAGTGATGACTTGCTGCATGTGGCCTTAAGGTTGTATTCTGATTCTTTGGATATTAGATTTAATCTATGGAAAGTTTTTGGGTTGCCTATAATGGAGCTAACACTGTTGAAAGTTTTCGATCCTGGTTGAGGTTTTGAGTATAATGTCCTTTCTTCTTCTAACAATTTCATAAGCTCTTGAAAAGACATGGGGACTGTATTTACCTCCATGACTAAAATATTGGTAAAATGCCCCACCTTTATAGAAGATTGTAACTGCTATCCAGATGAATCATTGATCCCATGCTTGTGTGATTGTTTGTATTTGGACTTAAGATACGTAAATCTCATCCGTTTCGAGCTGGTTCACAGAAAATATTTATAACTGCTTCAGGTAGTTTTGGACTGTTGTGATCATATATATCTAATTGATATTAAGAAAATATTAAAAGTTAATATATTCCATCGAAGAAAAACCTGGTATGTAGTCACCAGACCTGCAAGAATAACAGATACCCTTCTCTCAAATCACTCCATACCAAATTAAACTGGTAAGGTTGTTGTTGGCACTCCGTCGCTTACGACGTCGAGGGTTCCAGTTGATCCGATCAACGGAACAGCCTGCTTGTGAAATTAACGTGCAAGTGGCTAAGCACTCCACAGACACGTGTACCCTTAACGTAGTTTTCGGGAAGATTCAGCGTGACACAGACTGAGACAAGGCTGACCCTTTGAATTACAGGCACAACAGAAACAGGAAGTAAGAGTGAGAGGAAGTTGTGGTGGAAGAGTACAGCAGGGTTCGCCACCATCTCTTGCCGGAGCCTCGTGGAGCTTTAGGTGTTTTCGCTCAATAAATACTCAGAACGCCCGGTCTGGGAATCGAAACCGCGATTCTATGACCGCGAGTCCGCTGCCCTAACCACTGGGCGATTGCACTTCCACAAACTAGTAAGGACACAATAAATAATGTGAAAAGAAATACATTATGTTTGAAAGCAAGGACATATGCTCGTGGAGCTGATGTCTTCTTAAAAAGTGGGAATATACTCACTGGGATAGTATAGTCTTAGAAATACACATTGGTCACGGCTAGAATACATTCTGATCATAGGATCACATTGTGTCAGTACTGCTCTTTGTTAAGTACCAGCACATAGAGGCCTATATGTGGTGACACGAGCTGCTAGAAATAGCAGCCAAATTTCCCCCAAATCGTTCTCTACTGAACGCATTGCAAAATTTGGTAACATAGACACCATCCAATAGAAGAAAATGCAAATTAATTCTGATTGCAACATCTTTGATCATGGACCTGCTCAGCCAAGGTTGGCTACGCCCTAAACAAGAACTGAAAAGATAGAATGTGATCTAAATTTTTATTTAGCAGAAATTAATGGATCACACTGACTAATTGTCTCCAAATGGAAATCTACCACTATCTTGGTCTGGTATATACAGAACCTTCGATCTTTGGTGGCACTTTTGTATGAAGAAAGATAGTTTTCGTTTGAACACGATCCATAAAAATGGGGAGTGATATAGTGACTCACTTATCGATGAGTAAGAACAGAAAGGCAAAGCGGGCTGCTTGGATATTTCCGACGGCATAATCCCAGGTTTTATCCAAAAGTGTAATACTACTGACAGTGTATCTTCTGGCTTAGTCTTCAGGAACCCAAGTGTCTTGATTATGACTGACACGTAAAATCTTTGAAACATGTAGGATGGACTATATTAGTATTAAGGTGGAATACTTAACACACCATCGGTTTATCAGTAGCAGCAGTCACTTAGGTGAATTTTGTAACATTGCAACCATTCGGTCTAGATCCCTAGCTTAAGAGTAACTCATCAATTGTGCTTTCTTACTTACACAAGTAACGGAAGTATACAAAAGTATTACGGCTCCTGCTCATTTTCTTTTGACTAAGCAAAACGGAAAGATATATAAATAGCACGAAAGAGTATTGATATACTGTTTATAGAGTCACTTTGCCAGTATTGTAATGATAATTTCTAATATAAGCACAATGTTTCGAGTTTAGAAATAGGATATACTTGATTATATCGACCCCTGAATTTCGCTGGTACATTACTTTATCGATTCGACCCCAGTAGGATGACAGTCAAAACTGACATCCATAGGATTTCCGCTGAGACATTTAAGAGCCTGAAAAGCCTGATCGCCAGGAATTTTCTCCGTCGGTATATCGTTTCAACCGATTCCAGCTCCGCTTTTAGTTAATAATACAATCTTTTAACACCGGTGATAATCTTCGTGCATTCAGGAAGTCTTTCCCCGCGGAAGTAATAGTCTCATTTTAGTCTCATGTTTGGTGAATTCTTGAAATGAAGACTAAAAATGTTCAAAATCAAAGTCCGATGAGAAACTGAAAAGCGAAAAAATGAAATATACATTTTATAATAGTGAGAGACTGAAAAGAACAAAACTGAAGCGTTTGAGATAATGAGAAAATAAAATCAAGGCTTCATTTACACACAAAAGCACTAATTTCTCCCGATTTAAATATATTTATACATCTATATTATTTATGCACGTGTATATATTCGTATGTGTAAGAGGATTGTCTATGTGTTGAAAACACAATTTACATATATACTTTTGTTCAACATTTAAGACTTATTATAACTAGTGTATCGGTGACATAAAAAATGACGTCAAATATGCTTATCTTAAATGTATTGCAAAGGATTGTAAAACAAGTGAAAATATATCCGATCTGTTAATGGTTATTAAAAATGCAAGGCTAAGAGGAAACTGGTGTCTGTTTAAAGAAAAAGGAAAGATGTTCAATTTAATCATAGGCTGAATACCATCACGCATGTCTTACTACAAGATAGTTTTTCTCATACATATTCGTGGTTGCTAGCTGCATGTAAATACTTACTTATATGCGGACTCTAAAGGATAACCGCGTAGGTTGAAACGATTCTACACACCTACATATATACAAATTCACAAACTGACACCTGCATACATACTAATATATACACGTCTCACACGTGTACATGCATTTCCTCTCGCACATACAGCTTACACACACACACACACACACACACAACACACACACACACACACACACACACACACACACACACACACACACACACACACAAACATGCACACAGGCATAAACACAAACACATGTACACAAACTCACATTTCTCAAATATAATAGCATTCACTTCTAGTAGACAATATTCTCATAATATTCCTATATTAAGGCAATACGACTTTCCTACCTACCTGATATGTGTGTGACGCTAAGGGAAGTAACTCAAATAGAGTAAGAAAACTTTGAATAGTTATGGCAATGGTGACGGAAGCTTAGCAGTTAGTTGTTGTTGCTATTAATGATGAATGCAGAAAGATAAAAGAAAAGGTTTGGGGTATGAGAAAAGTAGTGAAATATAGGAATAGAGAAAAATTGTTAGAGGAAATAAAGTGCGACCGAGAGAGAGAGAGAGAGAGAGAGAGAGAGAGAGAGAGAGAGAGAGAGAGAGAGAGAGAGAGAGAGTGAGAGAGAGACTAGCGCTGCGATGGACTGGCGTCCCATCCAGCTGAGGAACACGCGCCATTGAAACCGGGAAAACGGGCCCATGAGCTTGGCTAGGCTTTAAAAGGGCGCATTCATTTATATATCCTGTTTGATCTACAGTGGAAAACTTCAGTTTTGCAAGGACGTATAAGCAAATTCTACATAGTGTATATGAAATATTCTTATATAAAGTTTCATATATGATGTCGGATATTCCCCGTGAGATGAATTTGTGTGAATTATTAAAGGAGCTCTAACTATGCCTGTTATATTACGGTGTGCTCCTAGAATTATTTCAAACAATTTTGGTAACAACATAGAGAATTCCTGGTTGGCCCGTTACAGTAGTTGTAATTATAAGAGAGGGGGAGAAGAAAGTGGTATAGGAACATTGATAGTGAGGGTAAACACTATTGATTTCTAACATAGGCACAATTTTACAAATTTGGTGATCGATCGGTGAAACTACTGTTTATTTTTTTTTTTGTTTTGTTTTTAGTATTTGACTGGTACCTACTTTTATCGATCGTGGAGGCGCAATGGCCCAGTGATTAGGGTAGCGGACTCGCGGACATACGATCGCGGTTTCGATTCCCAGACCGGGCGCTCTGAGTGTTTATTGAGCGAAAACACCTAAAGCTGAACGAGGCTCCGGCAGGAGATGGTGGCGAACCCTGCTGTACTCTTCCACCACAACTTTCTCTCACTCTTACTTCCTGTTTCTGTTGTGCCTGTAATTCAAAGGGTCAGCCTTGTCACACTTTGTGTCACGCTGAATATCCGCGAGAACTACGTAAAGGGTACACGTGTCTGTGGAGTGCTTAGCCACTTGCACGTTAATTTCACGAGCAGGCTGTTCCGTTGATCGGATCAACTGGAACCCATATCGTCGTAAGCGACGGAGTGCCAACAAGAGGAGGAAAGAGAACTCATACTAACTTTTATCGATCCTGGAATTATGAAAATCCAAGTTAACCTTGACAAGATTTGAACTTAGAATGTAGGCAACCGGAACAATTACCACAGTCAACTTCTGCCAGTACATCACCTGGAATTTTCAGATTTATGCAGAAAGAGAGAGAAAATGAAAAATATATACATGCATGCTTACACCTGAGGCACGCAGACACATATTCACATTATCATAAATACATAGTCAATTTCACTACCCTCAGGTTTGTATCTTACCCTCATGATGTTCTAATAGCAATAAAAATAGGAGTACCATATGTAATAATCCTTTCTACTAGAAGCAGAAGGGCTCAAAAATTGGCAGTAGGGATTAAGTCGATTACATCGACCCCAGTGTGTAACTGGTACTTATTTAATCGACCCAGAAATGTTGAAAGGTAACGTTGACCTCGGCAGAATTTGAACTCAGAACGTAGCGACAGACGAAATATCGCTAAGCATTTTGCCCTGCGTGCTAACTATTCTGCTTGCTCGCCTAATACTAATAATGATAATAATAATAATATTAATAAACAAGTAAATTTGATTCATTCACGGCTTTTCAAAGTTCCACAATTTATGTCAAGGTTATGGTATAATAAAAAACGGTACAACCTCAAGCTATAATACCTAAATCGACCCCGCAGGGATGAAAAGCAAAGTCAACCTCGACGGATTTGAACTCAGAACGTAAAGACGGACGAAATGCCGCGAAGCATTTTGTCCTGCGCGCTAATGATTTTTCCAGCTCACCGCTTTACAAGGACAAAAAAATATTTGTTTTAATATTTTTTGCACAACGCCAGCAAGTTCGGAGAATGGGGAAAGTCGATTATATCTACCCCAGTGTTCAACAAGTATTTATTTTATCGAACCTTGAACTCGGAACGCAACGACTGACGAAATACTCCAATGCGATTTTTTCGGCGTGCGCAGGAACTGGAAATATTAAAAGATATTTGTGTGTGAGAGAGAGAGGGGGAGACAAAGAGCGATAGATTTTGTGTGTGTGTGTCTTTTCAGTTATTTAATGAGATTCTAGTGAAATATTTTAAGAAAAAAACCTCTAATTTCTGTATCGTTTCGAACCTGCTGAAATTTAAATCCACACATTTTCTTTATTTTTATTTATTTTATTATTTTGTTTACCTATTAGCCCGGAAGAAATGCAGTGCTCTTCACGCTTAAGCCTTCGCGACTACTAGTAGGTGAGAAAGAGGAAGATATCCCCAACCAGAAAAGCCTTGGCTAATAGGACCAAAGGTGACATGTGGTGGTGTGGAACGGACTGAGGCGTCAAGTCAACCATCAAAGTAATTCATAGCAGGATTCGAAATCAGAACGCAAGAGGCTGTGTCAAGAATTGGAAGGGATATACTCCAGCCTTCACACAGTTTCTAAAATCTGACGCCTTAGTTTGATATTTGTATATCCTTTTCTACTCTAAGCAAAAAGCCCGAAATTTTGGGGGAGGGGGGCCAGTCGATTATATCAACCTCAGTATGCAACTGATAATTAATTTATCGACCCTGAAAGGATGAAAGGCAAAGTCGACCTCGGTGGAATTTGAACACAGAATGTAAGGACGGACGAAATACCGCTAAGCATTTTGCCCGGCGTGCTAACGTTTCTGCCAGCTCGCCATTCTTGATATTTGTATATCGAACCGAAAATCATAGAAGGCAATCGGCGCGATTTGAAATCAGAGATTTCAAACAAATAATCTCAGGCATTTTGCTATTTCGCTACTGCTGCTAATGTTTTTGTTATTTCGCTGCAACTGCTCTTAGTATTAAAACTACTTATGCTGTAATTTTTACGACTACTGAGACCAGTACACACCATCACTCAACAAACATCCCACCAGAAACTCTTATGTGGTTGTTTGACTTCCTAGAAAAAGCAAAACAAAAAAAACAAACAATTTATTCGGTGTGGACTCTGCTCTCTTTAAAACATAATGCATCACATAATGTAGTGGTTAAGTGATTAGGGGTCCGGCTCACGATTGTTAGGTCATCAGTTCGATATCTCGTGGCGCAATGTCCTCTCGAGCAAGACATTGTATTTCATGTTGCTCCAGTCCATTCAGTTGGCAAAAGTGATTAGTACCTGTAAGTCAAAGGACCAGCCTTGTCACACTCTATGTCACGCTGAATCTCGCTGAAAACTACGTTAAGGATACGCGAGTCAGGTTAATTGCACGAGCAAGTTGTTCCGTTGGTCGGATTTAGTGAAACCCTCGTAGTCTCAACCGACAGAGTACCAGTCCAATAATCCAATACGGAGACGGGAATGTCATGGTTGAAATAACGTTGATAACAAATCTACACTATCCTGTTTCATATGTGGCTAAGGAGATGTAACAACATTTACCAGCACTTTTAAACAAAATAAATAAATAAATAAATTAAAATGCAAATTGTCGCCGTGCACCAGTATGGGCACACCCTGCTACTGACGCCAGTCAAAAAGGAAAACACTAATGTCACTAATGTGACCCGCTTCTTGCTTCTCATTCTGTAATTACTACTTACACCACTAATGCTACTTCTCTTACTAACTCTACGTCCACATCTTTAATTCAAGCATAACTACTACTACTACTACTACTGCTGCTGCTGCTGCTGCGGTTACTACTACAACTACTACTACTACTACTACTACTACTACTACTACTACTACTACTACTACTGCTGCTGCTGCTGCTGCGGTTACTACTACTACTACTACTACTACTACTACTACTACTACTACTACTACTACTACCACAACCACCGCCACCAGCACCACCACCGCTGCAAATACCACCAGTACCAGCAACACAAGCATCAGTAGTGCCTCCACCACCACCACCACCACCAACAACAACAACAACAACAGTAACAACAACAGAAACAAAAGGAACAACACCGCCACCGCCACTACTGCTACTGTTGCTGCTGCTGCTGCTGCTGCTACTGCTGTTGCTGCTTATGTTGATGATGATGATGATGCTGCTGATGATGATTATAATGAAAGGCTACGTGCACA
>NC_142934.1:71199442-71201942 GCF_046866305.1 Octopus bimaculoides | reverse complement strand
ATAATTAGACAATAACAATATACTAAGGGCTAATAGTGCATAAACATAGAATGTTTTTAACATAATCACTCACTAAAAAACCTAAAAGTTCGCAATACATTTTTCCCGGCATATTAGGTCACTATTGAAAACATGTCCAACTGTGCATAACATCACATGGTCAGTCGTAGAATAGTCGTTCCCCGTATATATACGGCATCACTCCTTCCGATTAAATTAAGCTTTGGAAATTGGATTTTTATGCATTTTCAATATATATATATATTGGCGAGGTTTCTGCCAAAACTGCTGGCACTGGCATCCGTCAGTCTATGGTGGACAAAACGATTTTAGGCCTATTTGTGGTCAACATGCAATATATATATTGATAAAAAAAAGTGTAGGTGGCATACGAGTGGGTATATATTTATAAAAAAGAAGTTTGAAAACGCCACTATATAAAATAAAGTTTAATTTATAATTTTCTGAGAGATATTTTACATGTTTCAGTTCTTGAAAAAACGAACCTTATCAAAAATACATATCTTTACATTTTTTTATATAGTGGCATTTTGAAACTTCTTTTACATATATATATATATATATATATATATATATATATATATATATATATATCCCACTCATGATTAAGTATACACACCCAAAACAGCAGTCTTTAATGAAATAACGAATAAACGAAACTTAACTTCTGAACCTACCAAATTCCGACCATCATTCCATCCCTCATCTCGGTTATTCATCACCTCCAATGCGTCGCCTATCAAGGTAGTGTCACTATTTTAAAAAGTTTAATAACAAGGCTTTGAATTATAAATAATATTACCATGAATTTAGAACAGCCTAGTAACAAATTTAAACTACAATCTGTGTGATTTCTATAAACAAAATATCGTTAAAAGATTCTGCGATCAAATGTCCTGCCTCCTTCCTACCCACGAAAAATTGCACAAACTATGTCCTCACAAAAATATTGCAGCTTGCGTGTAGATACGGATGGGAGGCTAGTTTTTTATTGTTTTGTTTTTTCCTTTTAAGTAGTCCTTGATCATACTCTGCGTCAGTTTATATAACGACGGTGAATTATTTTCTTGCTGGGTTTATAATTTTCACATTACCGTTTTGTGAAATCAGTCACTGATTCCAATGGCATTCTCCATAATAGTGAAAAGGTGAGTTGACCTCTACCGGCTGTGATGGTGTGAGCATTACTAATGAGTATTAATTTCCTATACGAAATTAGCATGCTAATCTAATGCATCTCGCTCAGAGTGGGGATGGTTTTCACCCTTGTCAATACAAAGAGACCATGTGCTTTTGTACCTATGAAGTCTACGACTCCTACTTCTAGTAATTCTGGTGCTCACTGCACCTTTGTCACTCGTAGTGATGGTGACTTATTTATTTCCCTGATGGTTTTAAATTGCTGCTAGTTACCTGTATTATTATCATTATCATCATTATTATTATTCAACTTTACGATGAAAGTAAACAAAGTTTATTCTTTTTTAGAAGCGTTGAGATGTATTGTAAGAACACAAATAAATTTATTTCTCAAACGCGTGATAATGTTATAAATAGCGTGATCAGGATAAATTATCCATTTATTGCAGAAAAATACGCTACTGGCGAACCATGAGACTCGAACTCACATCTTTGTGATTACGCGTCAAGTGTTTTACCATTAAACTAAACATCCCAGGAACGAATTCTTCTACAATTTTAGAACTTATAAATTTAGCTTCATAAGACGCTAACGTAAATTCAACTTTACTACGCTACTTATAGCATTATCACGCGTTTGAGAAATAAATTTATCTCTGTTCTTCTTCTTCTTATTATTATTATTATTATTATCATTATTGATATTATTATGGCTATTGTTGTTGTTATTGTTATTATATACATATATATATATGGTTTTAAGTTTTTAAGTTTACAACCGATGTCTGTTTACAATTTATCATTTTTTTTAATTATTGATTGCTCAAAGATGTACCCTGAATTGCGAACACCGCAGACTGTTGGTCGGCTCACAACATGTCCTACCTGCAGATGACGGCACTCTGGCTGGACCTCAAGACCTGCACGAGACAGCACGCTATCGTGGCCTACTCTCGGCTCAGAGGATATCACACTTTTGATATTCTCGTCCAGGCCATGGTGGACATCCATTACATGTTCCATCCGCAAGACAAAGTAACCAGGATGTCGAGGATATGGACCTGGACATGGATCCCGAGGCTGTGTATATATATTGTATATATTGTAAAATATAACTGTCACCACAACTACACGAACCTAAAGATTGCATAGTTTAATGCATGAAAGTACTAGTTCAACCAGAATGGACATTTAATATTTCATCATTTCATTATATTATATTATCTTATATTATAGGATTGTAAATAAAACGTGAAAATCGGACAAAGTTGGAATTTCTTGGAGTAATATATTCATCTATACACAATCATACACACGCGTATATATATATATATATATA
>NC_142934.1:71189442-71196942 GCF_046866305.1 Octopus bimaculoides | reverse complement strand
CGCTTTTCATCAGGTATCAGATAAAAGTGCAGCCACTGGACAGAAACATTTTTCATGACAAGTTCATTGTGCAGAATATTTTCAACTCTCTCACAAGAAATGCTAATAGCATTGGCTATTTGAATTATAGTCAATCACTTGACATCTATTACACATGGTGAACACAGCAAATGTTTCGGTCGGTTGTAGCAGTTGCAGGACGTCCAAACCTTGAGTCATCTTCAAGACATCCCTACCCCTCCTAAATTCAGCTGCCCGCTTTTGCACTGACGAAAAAGATGGAGCTCGTCCTCTGATGTAGCAAACATGTCAGCATAAATATTGTTGGGGGCTAAACGCTTTTTCTGCAGGTACTTGATAAGACCGGAATGCCAAATATTCTTTACTCTGGACACAAGGCCCGAAATTTGGGGGGAGAGTGTGCCAGTCGACGAGATCGACAGCAGTACGCAACTGGTGCTTAATATATCGACCCCGAAAGGATGAAAGGCAACGTCGACCTTTGTTGAATTTGAACTCAGAACGTAAAGACAGAGGAAATACCGTTAAGCATTTCGGCCA
Organism: Octopus bimaculoides; assembly: GCF_046866305.1. Classification (NCBI taxonomy): domain Eukaryota; kingdom Metazoa; phylum Mollusca; class Cephalopoda; order Octopoda; family Octopodidae; genus Octopus; species Octopus bimaculoides. Next base: position 71,196,381 of record NC_142934.1, on the reverse strand, counting down.
GCGTGCTAACGTTTCTTATTTCTTTATTGCCCACAAGGGGCTAAACATAGAGGGGCCAAACAAGGACAGACAAACGGATTAAGTTGATTATATTGACACCAGTGCATAACTCGTACTTATTTAATCGACCCCGAAAGGATGAAAGGCAAAGTCGACCTCGGCGGAATTTGAACTCAGAACGTAGAGGCAGACGAAATACCGCTAAGCATTTCGCCCGGCGTGCTAACGTTTCTGCTAGCTCGCTGCCTTCGTGATGCCAAATATTGTCCATATTCAAGAAAAGTCGCGACTAGTTACATTTGAAATCTTCTTTCAACAGTCAGATATCAGTTTACCTGGAAAGAAACAATGCAGTTATTAATAAGATAAATTGAAAATAATGAATGCAAGAGTTTATAGCTCAGGCATAATTTTTCTCATGTCAATCAATAAACTTTTCAGCCCAAGAATATAGATTAGATCTATAAACCAGGTAATTTATAAAAAGAAAGGGCATAGTCGATTTATTGAACCAAGGTATTACTGGTAATTATATACACGAGAATGTGAATATATTTTGTGCGCATGTGTACGTGTGTTAGTGTGCTTCGCCGTGTGTGTTACGTGAAATGGCAGAGACGTTAGTTTGTTTTTTTATATAATGCGATGTTTGTTCACCGATTTCTTGCGATCTGTGTTCAAATCCAGCAGATGTTGCCTTTGCGTTTCATCATTTTAGTGTCGATAAATAGAGTACTATATTTGTACCGTAGTCAATTAATTTCCTTCTTTCTCCTTCTCGTTGTCTATCTGTCCGTGGAAGAAAGCAGCTGCGGCGCATCCTGGACAAGGAGAACATCATCAGATGTTAAAATGCTAAACACACGCTCTATGTTACCATGCTTTAATCTTGGACCGCAGTTAAAAATACTTCATTCTTTGCTTTGAGTCCTGAGCTTCTCTACCAGTGTTGTGATTTTACTTTATCTTTTTATTTTCTGTTTAACTTATCCCAGTATTTGCCATACATGGTGTTTTCTTGCCACCATTCTATCAAGGTGGTTTGTAGTTCCAGTTTTAGCTTAGATTGTAATTGCTTTACAGCTTTTGTTGTTTGTTTTTTTCTTCCTTCATTGTTGTCAAGTATTTTTACCTTTTTCTTGTATTTTTCAGTTTCCTTGAAAACGGAAAACATTTTTTTTTCTTACATTTCTCATGCTTTTTGTAGCTACTTTTATCAGTTTTCCATGGTTCTGAGTCAAGTATTTCAGTAATCCTATTTATAGTAGTTTTCTAATTGTATAAAGCCGCAGTGAACTTTAATTTTTGATATATATATATAACATTTCTATGTCAGATTTTGGGTGGTGTATTCTAAATTCTGTCATTTATTTCATGTTTTCTTGTCTAGTTGGTTGGTTCATTTAGTGTTCAATTCAAAACACTGTAACTGTAACTTATAACTGGGACAGCTAGAGTACTGATGTCTATTATCTTACTTGTTTTGATCCAATTCTCTTATTTCATTTTCTTTATCAAGTGTGATATTCTTACTACACATTTCAAATATACTTTTACACATTGATCTAAACCGAATTTGATATTTATTTCTTTGGTAAATCCATGTACAGCCTGTAGTAACGTTTCCAGTTGTTTATCATTTGCCACATCCAGTTTTAGATCAAACATATACAAGAGACGGCTGACTGATTTGCCATAACAGTTGTATCCACAGCCAGTTCCGTTTAGCATGTCGGTTAAAGGCGTAAGTGCCAGACAGAAAAGGAGTATTGAGAGGGAGTCTCCTTAGAATGTTCTTCTTCTAATGGAATGGCACCAGTTATTATAATATCCTCGGTTGTCTGTGGGGCCCAATTCAGAATTTTCTTTAGGTTCAGTAGCCCATCCCGCTCAAAAGGTCCCTGAATAAGGGTTGTTTAAGGATGTTAACGACGCACCCATGTTTCCAAAGGTGAATTACCCAAACCCCAAAGAATTCCTCTCAGCACATGAGGATGATGCTCCCCCACTACTTCTGCGCGTGATCAGAGATGCACATACCGTCAGCCACTAAGGGCCATGCTCAACTGGTTAAGGTCAAGCAACTGACATGATAACACTTCCAATCAATTAAGATCAGAAGCCATGAGAGCCATTGCCTGTTACTATCATCATCATCATCATTATTATCATTTTATGTTTGACTTTTGTTTTGCATTTGTACAAGTTGGATCCAAGTCTCACCCAGAGACCTCAAGAGACAACAAGTTAGAAGTTCATGTAAGTGTTATGCCTAGGGTATCATATATTTGGTTTTGTACATAGTTTTGTTCTAGAGAATGTTTAAGAAACCATAAGAAAATTATGTGTTTGTTTTAAAATTTGAGATTACTACTACTATTATTATTATTATTATTATTATTATTATTATTATTATTATTATTATTATTATTATTATTATTATTATTATTATTATTATTATTATTATTATTATTATTATTATTATTATTATTATTATTATTATTATTATTATTATCTAAGGTTTCGAGCTAGTAGAATGGTTAGCACGCCCGCCGAAATGCTTATCGGTATCTCGTCTGTCTTAAGTTCAGAGTTCAAATTCCGCCGAGGTCTACTTGGCCTCTCATTCTTTTGGGGTCGATAAAATAAGTACCATCTGCGTTTTGGGATCGATGCAAAATTATTGGCCTTGTGCCTAGAAAGATTATTATTATTATTATTATTATTGCTGATGTTGTTGTTGTTATTATTATTATTGTTATTATTAGGGCGGTGAGCTGGTACAGTTGTTACCGCGCCGGAGAAAATGCTTAGCAGCATTTCGTCCGTCTTTACTTTCGAAGTTAAAATTCCGCAGAAGTCTACCTTGCCTTTCATCATGTCGAGTCCGATAAAATAAGTGCCATTTGGGCACTGGGGTCGGTGTAATCAATTTCTGTACGCCTGAAAAATGTCGGAGTTGTGCCCAAATAAGAAATGATTATTAATATTATAAATATTAAAGGTGGTGAGCAGACAATCGTTACTGTGGTTAAAATTCTCAGCGGCGTTTCCCGCGCCTCTTCACGTTCTTATTTCAAATCTAAACCAGGTTTACTGCGCCCTTCATCATTTGTAGGTCGACAAAATAAAGTACCGGTGAATTGCTGGTATCGATGTAATCGACTTGCCCTCCTATCCCCTCAAAATTACTGAACTTTAACCAAAATTAGAAAGGATTGTTATTATTATTAGTAGTAGATGGGCGCAGGAGTGGCTGTGTGGTAAGTAGCTTGCTTACTAACCACATGGTTCCGGGTTCAGTCCCACTGCGTGGCACCTTGTGCAAGTGTCTTCTACTATTGCCTCGCGCCGACCAAAGCCTAGTGGGTAGACGGAAACTGAAAGAAGCCCGTCGTATATATGTATATGCATATATATATATATATATATATATATATATATATATATATATATATATATATATATATATATATATATATATATATGTATGTATGTATGTATGTATGTATGTATGTATGTATGTGTGTTTGTGTGTCTGTGTTTGGCCCCCACCATCGCTTGACAACCCATGCTGGTGTGTTTACGTCCCCGTAACTTAGCGGTTCGTCAAAAAAGAGACCGATAGAATAAGTACTAGGCTTACAAAGAATAAGTCCTGGGGTCGATTTTTCTCGACTAAAGGCGGTGCTCCAGCATGACCACAGTCAAATGACTGAAACAAGTAAAAGAGAAAAGAGTAAAGAGATGGATTGCCAATAGTAATAGCCTTCGCTGTGGTGATTGTAGTAATGATGTTTTGTGTTGATAGTGGTCTTATTAGAGGAGAAACATCCAGTGTGATGTATAACTTTGCAATATTTGGATAGCATACGAGACCAAAGAAGGACGAAACTAAAACAAACTCATATCATTGTCATCGGTAGCAGCAGAGACAGCAGCAACAGAAGTAGCAACAACATCACCAATAGCAACAGTGAGGAAATGATATAAACAGCTAAAAGTAAGATAGCAATAAAACAACAGTGGCATTAATATCATTTGAAATATAATTACAAAATAATAATTAAAAAAAAAAACTGTTAGGTTTATAAGAAATTGTAGATGCGACGCTACACCCACAGCAGTAATAGAAGCAGCAGCACTGACAAAGGTGACAACACAGGTGACAGCAGCAACAGCAGCAGCAATGAACAGCAACGAATAAGAGAAACAGAAGACAGAAGCAACAGCAACTAAGGTAACAGCAGCAGCAACAGAAGCAGCAACAATATCAACGACAGCTGCAGCAGTAGCAGTGCAGCAGCAGCAGCAGCAGCAGCAGCAGCAGTAGTAGTAGTAGTAGTAGTAGTAGTAGTGCCAAGACTAAGAATAATAAAAACAACGGCAGCACAGCAGCATCAGTGTCATCAACAGCAACATTACTTACCGTAGTATATATATAATAGCAGCAATAATGATAGCGTTACACAAACACCACTGAAAGAAATACCAGCATCCCGCCAACATCACGAGCCAACACTTACCACCAACATCAGCAATTACCACCACCGGCACCCCTGGCATCACCACCACTACCACCACCACCACCAAAACCACCATCCCGCAAACATCATCATTAACCATCACAACCACCGCCATCTCTTCCTCCATCACAAACACCTTGTAAAGCCACCATCAACATCCCATCGCTTAGATCATCGCTAGCGCTTACAACACATCCTCAAACGTCACTGACGCCAGTCACTCCATCACCACCACCACCACCACCAAAACCACCACCACTAACATCGCCACCACTATCACCGCCACCACTACCACCAGCACCACTAACACCGCCACCACCAGCAGCAGCACCACCACCACCAACAACAACAACAACAACACCACCAACAACACCGCCGCCGCCACCACCACCACCACCACCACCACCACACCACCACCACCACACCACCACCACCACCACCACACCACCACCACCACCACCACCACCATCACCGCCACCACCAACATTGCCACCACTATCACCGCCGCTAGCACCAGCACCAGCACCCCACCTACACCACCACCACCATCACCACCACCACCACCATCACCATCACCACCACCATCACTACCACCACCAACATCTCCACCACCACCACAAGTACCAGGACCACCACCACCACCACACCACCACCACCACCACACCACCAACACCACCACCACCACCACCACCATCACCACCACCACCAACATTGCCACCACTATCACCGCTGCTAGCACCCGCACCAGCACCCCACCTACACCACCACCACCATCACCACCACCACCATCACCATCACCACCACCATCACTACCACCACCACCACCAACATCACCACCACCACCAACATCACCACCACCAGTTCCACCACCACCACCACCACCACTACTACCACCACCACCACCACCACCATCACAATCACCACCAAAACCACCGCCATCCCCAACGCTGCTATGGCCCACAATCGGCATCAGTATGAGCAACATTATAAACAACCCAGCGACTATCAAAAGCACCCCTGCCTCAAAATTGAACATCACTACCAATAGCATCAGGACCATTAATTAGCCTTACCACCCGCTAACTCTATAGAGCTACCATCAAAATCCGAGAGCACACTGTCGCCTATTCCACCACCGACATAACTGTCACGAACAACGCGTAAAAAAGGCACCACGATCAATCCACCCTTAGTCAAACTCTCACCGCCACTACCGTCTCAAAAAAAGCCACCTCTCAAGAGATCCAACATTGTCTTCACAACACTAAACATCACCTATCCGTATTGCCACACGACTAATGCATTAATTGAAAGAATTCCAGCACCGCTACCGCCGTCACCGCCACCACCTTCGATTTTATCGTCATTTATATATGAAGCACCTCGACAACGACTCCTCGCAATCTAATAGTACCAACGTCACCCACTTGCAACACTTTACATCACCAAAAACACACAACCACTACCGCCACAAACGTACACCACCGCCAGGACACCGGCAACACCACCACCACCACCACCAAAACTGGTATTTGCCTTATAACAATAACAAGTAGTATAAGGCACCAAAGCCAAGTCAACAACCTCTAATCTACTAACACCGTTACCTTCGCCATCACCACGACGACGACCACCACCACCACCACTACCACCACCACTACCACCATCACCACCATCAGCAATATCCAAGGGGCACACCAGCATTAAACAAACCCAACAATATCCCACCCACTGAGTACTAAAAAGAAAAAATAAACATAATAAAAAATACCAACACCCCCACCATCTTTAATACCACCACCACCAGTACCAATAACGCCACCATCATCATAATCACCAGGACAGCAGTAGCCCAAAATAAATAATAAAGAATTAAACATCATCATCATCATCATCATCATCATCATCATCATCATCATCGTCGTCGTCGTCGTCATCATCATCACCCACCATCACCTCCAATATCACCACCACCATCATTTCCATCCATCTCCATCATTCAGCACGACCGTCACCACCTTCTCCATCGTCCTCATCTTCAACGCCAACATCAGCACCACCGCCACCACCACCACCACCACCACCACCACCACCACCACCAACTACCAACCACCAACCACCATCACATCCTCTACATCATCATCATCATCATCATCATCATCATCATCCGAAGGAGTAAGGACGACCAGCAACCGGCAAACGTTAACGACAAGTACGATTACCACGACGACGGCGACGACGACGACGACGAGGACAGCGAGTGAGACTGCAGTCTGCAGCGGTGGCATCTACAGCAGCAGTAGAAGCCCTAACAACAACATCATCATTAGCAGTAGCAACAGCAAAATCAACATCAACAGCAGTAGCAACCGTGCAGCAGCAGCAGTAATAATAGCACCCGCAGCAGCAGCAG
>NC_142934.1:71171942-71179442 GCF_046866305.1 Octopus bimaculoides | reverse complement strand
TATATATATATATATATATATATGCACACACACAAGAAAATAAATATGTGGACATAGACTGATGTGTATTAGTTCTTAAGTGGTGTTTATACTAATTAGTTAATATTTGCATATGTAATGATGGTGCGTTCCCCTTTACATATGTATAAGTTTCGAAAATTGAACAGAAGCACGACAAAGGAACGGACGGAAAATTCACTCACAAAACATGGACATGCTTTTCCCTCGTCAGTTATCGTCTATATATATATATGTGTGTGTGTGTGTATATATATATATATATATATATATATATATATATATATATATATATATATATATATATATATATATATATATATACATATGCATAATAGATGTATATAAATAATTGCATATGTGTGCATGTGAGTGTGTGTGTGTGTCTGTGAGTGTGTAATCCACAGAGAAAGTAGTATATATTAATTCATGCTTAGGAATGCGTTATTTGTGTAATGGCGATGGGATACTTTCACCAGTTTCGTAGACGAATGAGAATGTTTCGATTAATGAGCAAAGTGTTCAGAAGGTGGGGGGTAGAGAAAGGAATATAAAAGTTGGTGTTATAGTTAGATAGGGAGAGAGAGAGAGAGAGAGAGAGAAAGAGAGAGAGAGTGAGTGTGAAAGCGCTGAGAAAGAAAAAGAAGATATAAGAAAAATATATAGTCAGGAACATAAGCAGGACTCAGGCAAGGGGATAATTGTGTCAGGTATGGGGATAAGTGAGAGGAGAAGACAGTATGAGACAGAGGATGAAATATAAAGATTACATTTCTGTTTTTATTGCGATAGAGAGGTAGAAAATAAAAAAGATTAAACGGGTAGCGTTGTAGAGAACGTGTGTCTTTGAGAGAGTTTGCGTGAGTGAGTGGTAGAGAGAGGGGAAAGAATATGAATGTGTCATAGGGAAAAATGAGAGATTCTCCTTTTGTCAATATGTGCATGGTTTAGATGTTGAGAAAGTGAGAGAGAGAGAGAATGGGGGGGGGATGAGGAATGAGAGTGAGAGTGAGAAAGAGAGAGAGAGAGAGCTACTGTAATATATAACTATTATGTGTATGTATGCGTGTTTGTGTATATGTGTGAGTGTGTGTGTGTGTGTGTGTGTGTGTGTGTGTGTGTGTGGCTAACTCTGGAAGAAAAAGAATGAGATTAAGTGAGACGAAAGTAGAGAATGGAAGAGGAAAAGATGAAAAGAGAAAGTTATAGAAAACAAAGTAAAGATGCAGGAGAGAGATAATTTCTACGCATTTGCGTTAAAGGCTCGGATAGTTTAGAATAACTGAATGAAAGAATGCTTGAAAGAGTGAGGTGGAGGTGAATAAAGCTTTTATGTGTGAAGCAAAAGGAGAAAGAGAGAGAGAGAGATACAGAGAGATAGAAAATGTGAAAGTATGTGCATGTAAATGCGTTTGTGTGATCGTGAGTATAAACAGAAGATGGTAGCTAGAGAGGGAGGTTAAGGCACAAGGAAAATGAAAGAAAACACACTGAGGGAGACGAATATATATACAAAACAACGGACAGAACATGGCAGAGAGATAGGCAAACCAGAGTAACCAGACAAAACATGGACAAAGAAACTGAGAAAGAGGAGTATACAGAGAATGGATAGATAAGAAAAGAGATTATAGTCAGGTGGGACAGAGATGGTGTGAAAAAAGAGAGAGAGAACTGGTTGGTAAATTCAGTGTAGTAGGCAGACCATCTTCGAGTGACACTACTGGCATGTCTGCGTGTTTCCACTGAAATTGCGGGTGTGAAGACGAAAAAACATACATGGGTGTTGCTTAATTTTCACTTTTTACCATTCCAGCAAAGAACGCATAGGAGCAAGTATATCATGAAAATAGTGGTACCCGGTTTAATTATTATTATTATTTCTTTTTAAGTAGATTAAATTATATCTAGTACTTCGTTAGGACTATCTTTAGAGACTTTGTAAGAATTAATGGGAGAAGTTCATTCCATGTAGGATTCGAACGCAAAATGCGAAGGGACATAACTGATTATTATACATCATTTTGTTCGATATTGCTATTGATTCTGCTGTATAACCACTTTAATGACGATGATGAAGCAAATAGCCAGAGAGGGGAATGATCGATTAACACGAGCACTGTGGCTAACAGTTACTTTTTTTCTTAAATAATCCTGAAGGATGGGGAAGAACAAAAAAAAAAGGAAAAAAATCAATGCCAGCTTCGGCATGATTTAACATTAGAACGTGAGGGTCATCACTGAATGCCACACACAATTGCGTCCGACGCCTCTAACAGATCTGACGGACCACTACTTTAAAGTTAGTAATAATAATTATTATTATTTCAAATTTTTGCCACGAGGGCAAGTTGAGGGAGATGGGATGAGTTGATTACATCGACCCCCAGTGTTCAGCTGGCATTTATCTTATAGACCCCGAAAGGATGAAAAGTAAAGTCGACCTCGGAGGAATTTGAACTCAGAACGTAGCGTCGGGTGAAATACAACAACAACAACAATAATAATAATGATAATGATTCCAAGTGGTACTTTGTTTTATCTAACCTTGGAAAGATGAAAAATTTAGAAGAGCCAGTGAAAACTTGAAGTCATAACAGAAAAGAAAAAATAATAAAAAAGATAAAGAAGAAACGAAAATGAATGCTGCACGATTCTCTGCCGCGCAGCCATTCTACCTACGGGTTGCAAAAGAAAACTATAATAATTTTTAGCATCTTCACACTGAAATCAAATTTTGGAAAGAGAACAGTTCATTTAATCCACCGCAGTATACAGCTGTATGTATATGATTTTTTTAAAAATCAGAGTGAATGGGCGAGATTTGAAAGAACTTTAATAACGGAGCGTTTTTTGCCCAAGTTTTCTGCCAATTCTTCTGCAAAAAAAAACAACAACAAAAAAAGCAGTTTAATTAACAATAAAATTATTTCCAACGTTCACAGCGTAATGTTGACTGGGACATTTCGACTCCGGAAGAGTGAAAGTAAAAGTAGAATTTCAGTGGTATTAGGAAGTTAAGAGATGTAACTAAACAGAACAAATTTTTGTTGCTATTACTCCATGATCATAGTCCAACCCCAATCGGGTAGTCTTATGATCAAATACATTCTGGCATGATTTTTTTTTTTTTGTTTCTTTCATTTCTTTTTAGGGAAGTAACATAGGAATATAATCGTTATCCACATAGCCTTAGTTATTACTACCACAGAGTGGTTATCTTTAAAGAAAATGTAGCTGCTATTTTTTCATAGTTATCCAGGTTCGCTACCTCACGTTTTCTCCGACACATCAATAATTTTCCAACGCACTGCCTCTCATTATTTCAATATAATAATAATAATGATGATGATAATAATAATAATAATAATAATAATAATAATAATAATAATAATAATAACAATCACAATAATATGAAGAAAAAAATTTCGTTATTTATTTACTCTTTTCTCTTTTACTTGATTCAGTCATTTGACTGCGGCCATGCTGGAGCACCGCCTTTAGTCGAGCAAATCGACCCCAGGACTTATTCTTTGTAAGCCGAGTACTTATTCTATCGGTCTCTTTTGCCGAACCGCTAAGTTACGGGGACGTAAACACACCAGCATCGGTTGTCAGGCGATGTTGGGGGGACAAACACAGACACACACACACACACACACACACACATATATATATATATATATACATATATACGACGGGCTTCTTTCAGTTTCCGTCTACCGAATCCACTCACAATGCTTTGGTCGGCCCGAGGCTATAGCAGAAGACACTTGCCCAAGGTGCCACGCAGTAGGACTGAACCTGGAACCATGTGGTTGGTAAGCAAGCTACTTACCACACATCCACTCCTAAAATTAATATAAAGATATGTTTCAGCTTTATAATATTACTTCTAAGTCTATAATATTTGATAATTTTTTTGATTAATTGCGTTACCTTAAAAAAAAAAAAAACACATTTTGTTTCATAGGTAAAGGTTAAAAAAAGTTGGAATAGGTTCACTTGATTGAACTGACAACAAGATATGACAAGTGTTTTTTTTTAGTTTTGTTTTCATAAACACCTGAAGGTTCAAACATAAAAATCAACTCAGGCTAATTTGAGTTTCAAAACTTTAAAGGGACGTAACCAAATGCTAAAAGGTATAATGGTGTCCGGTGCTCTAGGCACTCAACCAACATATTTTCATTGTGGGATACAAGTGACGACATTCATACATGTTTTGTTTAAATAACCATAAGCACACACACTCATACACACAGACACATACATGGCACGCAAAAACACATACACATACACATGATCTTTCAGAATAAAGCCGTACTTAAAGACAGTTATTCATGTATTTAAATATAAGGCTATGTACATATATCTTCATGCGTACATAGCTTAATATAGACATGTATATCTATCTATCTATTTATCTATCTATATATATATATATATATACATACATACGTACGTACATACATATACAAATGTGAATGTGTATGGATTAAAGGTTAGTATACTTGACCACTTCATCATGGGTTCGATCTTGAAGCCGGGCGGCTCGGGCGGCTCTTCAGTAAGCACTTCATTTCGCGTTGCTCCACTCATCTGAGCTGAAAATGCATAACCCCGTGACGGTGAAGGCCTCTGATAGTTTGATCGTCACAGTGATAGCGAGATATACAAATGTGACTTATACAGGAGGGCGTATATGTATGAAACAAGCTTGCATAATCGCACACACAAGCACAAACATATATGCATATACGTTATATATATATATATATATATATATATATATATATATATATATATATATATATATATATATATATATATCTGTGTGTGTGTATTTAGATTTAAATTTTACAGATATATTTAAATCAAAACGTGTATATGAAATATATTTATATATGTATATGTGTGTGTCCGCACGTGTGCGCGTGTGTGCGCGCGTGCACAAATATATATATATATATATATATATATAGATATATATATATATATATATATATATATATATATATATATATTTACTTTTATATGATTTTATGAAATCAATGATATGTATGCCCAAGCCCGCACAAGAACATATAGGTACATAGCTATCTACGTCAAGTCACCAACATAAACTATGGAGTAATTACGTGTATGATGCCTTGTATCTTTTGATTCTGGTCGCCTGATATATATTGCTATATTCTCTTTTATATGCTGTTTTTTTTTTCTTTTATATGATTGACAATTGAATATCTAATATATCCATGCAAAAACACTGATTCATGTTCTCAGAAGATAATGAATAAAAAAAAAAAATGAAAATTGCATACCACAGACGCACACGCACACACATTCATATACACACACTCAAATAGACAAGCCACCACACACAGACAAACACATACATACATAGACACGCACTCTTTATATAGTATCTATTTATATAGTGTGTATAACTATAAAAGTTGTGTATACATATATAAAGTGTATATACATATACATATAAAGTGTATATATATATATATATATATATATATATATATATATAGGAGGAGAGCCCTCCCCCCGCTTCGGTCATGTATGACCATGGGATTGCACCTAGAAAGGTACCCTTCGAGGCACTAGTCTGGGCAAGGTTGTTTATGGAAGGCCAGCAGTCGCCCATGCATACCAGCTCCCTCTCCACACCACTGATGTTATCCAAGAGAAAGGCAAAGGCCGATACTGCTTCGCACCGGTGATGTCGCAACTCATTTCTACAGCTGAGTTAACTGGAGCAATGTGAAATAAAGTGTCTTGCTCAAGAACACAACATGCAGCTCGGTCCGGGAATCGAACTTACAACCTCACGATCGTAAGCTCGACGCTCTACCCACTGAGCCAGGCGCCTTCATAAGTATATATGTGTGTGTTTGTGTGTGTATATATATATATATATATATATATATATATATATATATATATATACAAACACACACACACACACACACATATACATGTACATATATATATATATATATATATATATATATATATATTTATATATATATATATATATATATATATATATATATATCTGTTTCCATGTCACACCAAATGTCTCAAAATTATGCGTGAATTAAAATACATACATAAATACACACATATATATGCGTGTAAGTCTTTGTATGTATGTATGTATGTAAGTATGTATGTATGTATGTATGTATGTATGTATGTATGAATATATATATATTCAATCTCAGAGAACAGAATGATCATTTACCGGGTACTGCAACTTCCGAGACTGGAACTTGACTTTTTGACTTAAGTTCAGCTGACTTTTAGTGCAATATAGAATTTGAGAGAAAAGTTTTCGACATGATAACAGACATATGTAAGCCCATATACATAGACCAAGATATACATTATAGATATATATATATATATATATATATATATATATATATATATATATATATATATATATATATATATATATATATATATATATATATATATATATATATATATATATGTATATATATATACCCAAATACACGTGAAAACAAGTAAACTCACGAAGATTTCTAAGTTGATAACAGATATACACATATATCTATTATACATGCATACATGTCTATATAAATAGATGTATATTTACACATGCATACATGCTCGCCCTCGCGCAGACACACTATAACACACGTATATATGTGTGCGTGTTTGTGCGTGTGTGTGTGTGTATAATTGTATACACACACATACACATATATTATTTCATTTTAAATAATATATAAAAGCAATTAATTATACAGTAAAATTGACCATGACATGAGAGTATGTCTGCATATATATATGTGTGTGTATATACATACATAAGTATGTATATATATATATATATATATATATATATATACATATATAAATATACATATAGATGTATACATATATATGTATGTATATACTTAGGTATATATATATATATATATATATATGTATATATATATATATATATATATATATATATATATATATATATATATATACATATATACATATATAAATATATATATATATATATGTATATATATATATATATATATATATATATATATATATATATATAATATATATATATATATATATATATATATATATATATATATATACGCACATATGTATCCAGTTGAAATTTATAGAAAAACAAAAGACGAAGATGTAGATATCTATGTATGTTTTTATGTATGTATGTATGTCCGTATGTAAGTGTGAGAGTTTAAGTAAATTACTTATTAGTATATGTTTATATTTTCATAAATGTACTCACATATATAGATATATGTATAAACACATATATACGTACAAATATGCATATATATATACATGAAACTCATGTTCATATATATATGCAAACACACGGACGCACATATACATACATACATACATTCATACATACATACATACATACATACATACATACATTCATACATACATACATACATACAT
>NC_142934.1:71160535-71163942 GCF_046866305.1 Octopus bimaculoides | reverse complement strand
ACATACACCCCACCACACGCCATACTCTTAGGCTGTTAATGTGCTTATATATGTGTATGTATGCAAATCTATATCTATATATCAATCTGTATCTATCTATATCTATATCTCCCTCTCTCTCTATCAGTCTCTATTTTTCTCTCTCTCACTGAGTGTGTGTGTCTCTCCCACTTGCATATTTCATATATATCTATTATATATATATATTTATTCATAAAGATATAAATACATATGAGTTTGTATCTATATGTGTGCCTATGCCTATACCTAACACTTTAATATCTCAACGTAGGCGGACGTCCCGCCAGTTCATGCGATCTGTCATAGTCCAAGTAACCTGGAAATTTATATTTAAATTATATTTATATAAATACATATATATATATAAATATATATATAGTGTATACACACACATATATATCTCTATTTACACATATATATGTATAGATAGACACATATATACATATATACATTTATGTAAATATATATACAGGCATATATATAAATATACATATATATATATATATATATATATATATATATAATATTCACACACGTATATATCTCTATTTACACATATATATGTATACATAGACACATATATACATATATACATTTATTTAAATATATATACAGGCATATATATAAAATATACATATATATATATATATATATATATATATATATATATATATATATATATATATATATATATATATATATGTATGTATATATATATATATACATATATATGCATGTATATTCATGTGTGTGTGTCTGTGTGTGTGTGTATATGTTTATTCATATATATTTATATATGTATAAATTTTGTGCATGCACTATCAAAACTCACAGGTTTACTTTTTCCACTCCTTGATACACATTTTTACGATATATATCAAGTCTGACTTAGCCCCTTAATAAATGATTCATAGATATATCAACGTCCCAATTATTTCCATCATATTTTCAAACATCTCTTTGGTATGCGTTTGACAGTGCCGCATGAGTATATGTGTATATATATATCTTATATACATATGCCGGTATACATATATGTATGCGTATAAATATGTATGTATGTATGTATGTATGTATGTATGTATGTATATATATATATATATATATATATATATATATATATATATATATATATATATATATATATATATATATATATATATATATTCGTGTGTGTGTGCGTTTCTGTGTGTCTGTATGTCTATATGAATATATATATATATATATATATACATATATATATATATATATATATATATATATATATATATATATATATATATATATATATATATATATATATATATATATATATATATATTCATGCATATATGTTTATAAATTTATACATATATATATGTATAGACTTTAACATACCACAGACGCATGTGCTCATCTATGTACATGCATATATATATGTCTGTGTGTGTTTGTGTGTCTAAATATACATCGATGTATATTCAAATACGCTCACACATATACGCATGGCTGTATATATATATATATATATATATACATTTGTATATATATATATATCTACGTATATATGCATATGTATATGTGTATATATATAAATATATATATATATATATATATATATATATATGTACATATATATATAATATATATATGTATAAATATATATATGTACATATATATATAATATATATATGTATAAATATATATATATATATATATATATATATATATATACATATATATATATATATATATATATATATATATATATATATATATATATATATATATATATATATATATATATATATATATATATATATACGTATACATATACATATATACATATATACAGTTTTACATATATATAGAGGCAGGAGTGGCTGTGTGATAAGAACCTTGCTTTCCAACCACACTTTCACTGCGTGGCTCGTAGTACCGGTGTCTTCTACTATGGCTTTAAGCCGGCCAAAGCCTTGTGAGTCGAGTCCATAGACGGAAACTGAAAGAAGCCCGTCGTATATGTGTGTGTGTGTGAGTGTGTCTGCATCTCGTTAAAAGTGACAAAGTGAAAGTGAGACACAAATAGTTGATAGACGTTAGTGAAAGAGAGAGAGAGAGAGAGAGAGAGAGAGAGAGAAAGAGAGAGAGAGAGATAAAGAGAGAGAGAGAAAGAAAGAGAGGGAGATAGATAGATAGATAGAGAGAGAGAGAGAGAGAGAGAGAGAGAGAGAAAGAGAGAGCATTATCAATAAATCTGTTCACATTTGTCTATCTCTTCGCAATGTAGGACCTCCTATACAAAGAATAATGTTGTCTTGTTCAACCCTGTGCAAGCAGATCTTTAATCAAAATTTGTCCCAGTCTTCCAATTACGTCTTATATTGATTATATTCTTGAATACAATCTACCTGCTTCTTTTTTTCAATGCAAGGGTGAGATTTTAGGAAAAATTTCCCTGCCAATTTCCTCTGGCCTATAGAATTACTATTTTAATACCTGGAGAATTTTCTAAAACAACAAATTTAGTCATAAATATATATATGGTACAGATTTTCATATCGGAATTTTTTTTTAAACCAGAATTCTTGGTGTATATCTATTGTAATATACATCATCCACGTAAGACTTTAACCACGACAACCTGATTTCCACCAAGTCCACAACACGATTTTCAATCACGACCTCTACCTTTTACATCCGTGACATTCAGAAACTACATACATAAAAATTGGAGTTCATGATTTCGACTGTTACTTCTGATTACTTTCTTCTCAGTCATTCTCTAGCTGTGACCCATCTCTCTTTCCGTATCAGTCCCTTACTCTCTCGTTCATTCTCTTTGTTCATATGCTAATGTGGGTGTGTTTCATACACGTAGACATATACAGAAATAATGACTAGAAATGCATAGATACATATACACCTTTATAAATATACATATATATATATGTGTGTGTGTGTGTGTGTATGTCTGTGTATATGTATATATGTGTGTGTGTGTGTGTATGTATGTGTATGTGAGTGTATATGCGTGTATATGTGCGTGTGCCTGTGTGTGTATGTGTATGTGTGAAGTATATATTATAAATATAAATATATGCATGGAAACTCACAGACGTACGTATATACAATGTCAGAGAGAGGGAGGGGGGAAAGAGCGGGAGAAAGAGGGAGGGATAGAAAGAGAGGGAACGAGTGAGAGTAAGAGAGAGAGAGAGAAAGTAACTGAGAGAGAAATAGAAAGAGATGTGAGTGTTTGTATATGAATGATGTGTGTGCGGCTATTCACACTTACTATTACAAGGTCATTGATTCGATTCCTGGACCAGGAGTTGAATTCGATCGTTGAGCAAGGCATGAAAGTACACGTTCAGGCAGTTTACTCAGAATAAGTACAAGCTGAA
>NC_142934.1:71145535-71153035 GCF_046866305.1 Octopus bimaculoides | reverse complement strand
GTTGGATGGAATATAGCTTTTGAGCTATTATCCAGTCGATTCACAGTTACTGAACATTTAGAAATATCCAACTCCACTTACAGTATACTCACAGATTTTCTTTTTCTTAAATACAACACATCGTGCACATGACTGTCAAATAAAGTCGTCTCCATAGCGCTTTGAATTTTGGCAGAGCTATTTTTTGATTTTCTATTCACGTTATCAATTCAACATTTGACCGTATGTAATTAAACATAGAAATATTCTTTACTGAAACAAAAAGTTAATACAGATCTGTGTATACATACACACACACACACACACACACACACACACACACACACACACACAGACACACACACACACACACACACACAAACAAAGTCATAGTAACTAACAACCATGAAGAAAAAAAAAGTAACAGCAAAAACTGTAAAACAACTGAAATCCAAACTAAAACTGGAACAGCAACGGATCATGATAAACCGATGGCAAGAAAATCCCCTTCATGGCAAATACTGGGTTAAACTAAACGCAACAGAAATAGACAAAGCAAAATCCCAAACAATGGCTGAGAAGCTCGGGACTCAAAGCAGAGACTGAAGGATTTCTAATTGCAGCACAAGACCAAAGCCTGCCCACCAGAAATTACCAAAAACGTATAATGAATAGAAACACATCCTACGCAAAGCACTTTCAATACAGTAACCATAAGAGCATCACAGCAAACCACAGCACATACCCAAGGCACACAGAGCTGCGCTCGGTAGTGAAGTGAAAGCACGTTATAAAAATAAAACTACTGAACAATAATAATAATAATAATAATAATAATAATAATAATAATAATAATAATAAAGTTAAGAAAAATAACTCAGAGCGCGGAAATTGCGAATATTTGGACAGAGATAGGCAGATATAAGCTGTATCACATGACATATAACATACTCTCTTGATTGATTAATATAATTTTCTTCAACATTCATGCATGCGTGCATGTATACATACATACATACATACATACATACATACATACAAACATACATACATACATACATACACATACATACATGCATACATACGTACGTGTGTACTTCCATACATGCATAAACTACGTTAGACCGGTGAAAGTTACCTTTACCTAGCAAAATCCATATGAAGATTTGAGCTCAGCAATGCTGCATTAACAAAGATATCTTTCGTTGCATTTAAGCTTCATACTTCGACGAAGTGTTACTTCTTATGTTCCATGTTTACAGCTAGATAGAATAGGACATCGAAAGAAAATTTAATCCCTTTGCGACATACTCAGTACATTAACAATGATGACAGATCACTGGCAGCAGGCAACATATTGATTCAGCTTGTTTCAACCACCAATTAAATGGCTATGAGAGCGTGGTTGTTGTTGTTGCTGTTTTATTCCCCCACCTTCCTTTTCAGTCTAGTTATCAAGCTGTTCGATTTGTCTACCAGAAAAGGAAAGTGTTCGATTGATGTTTTCACTTTTTTGTTTGCTTTGTTTTTCGTGTTTTAACTTTCGTTAGCGCTCTGTTATTTGAAGCAAGCGGTAACGAATAAAAATAATGATTCAACTTTAATCTAAGGGTTATGGCAAGCTGAATCATAGTTTGGCCGTTCAACGCACAAATGTGTATTCGTTCATTCTTTCTTTCTTTTTTTTTTTTTTTTTTTGCTTGTTAAGTCTAGAAGAAGGAGCAATGCCCATGGCTTTCACAGTTCCTCCGAGACCAATGAGACTGACACCGTTGACGTTCTGCTTAAATTACTGCAAGTCGGCTCTCTCTAAGTGAGACATAAACAGGAAGGGAATCTTAGAGATCTAACATAGAGAAGACGGATTGGGCTTCGGTAGTCAGACACAATATGGTTTGTGAGAGGGAAAAGTTGAGTGATTCAGGAGTTCTCTGAATTGAGGCTACACAACTTCTCTCACTGTTACAGAGGAGAGACATTTATAGTTGCAGTAGTAAAAAAAAAGGGTAGAAACAGGAGACACAAGTCGATGTGCCAATATTTGTAGTGAGGTCGCTTAAATTTTGCTACTTTAGATGATTTATCTATAAACAAACCATTGCTTAGACTGTCCACTGTAAAGAGGTTGGGTAGTATTTTTGAATATTTTACCTCTGTAGAATGTAGTATAGCTGTGCAGAAATCAATAGAAAGATATTTCTATAACTGATCAAAATAAATACCAGAGGTCTAAAGGTTTCCAGTAGCCTTAATTTCGGATCTAAATCCCTAGGAACTGATTACAAATGCTGTGAAGGCTCAACGATGAAGCAACATAGGTATTCTTTAAACTTATTTCAATGTTTTTGACAAACAAATTTCTTGCTACGTACATTGCACCGCTACTAAAAATAATGTAATGTGGGAGGAATGAATCTGCGTGCGCCTAGACCCCCCGCCACACACACACATACACACATACAAACACAAACACACACATACAGACACACACACAGACATACACATAAAGCGCACACAATTGCTATTTACTTGTTTTGAATTACACGCTAGAAGCCATCTTAAAGAATACCTTAACACTACAATTAGCTCAAGAAAATAAAATCTGCAGTTAGTATAAAAGTGTGGATGTTATTATGTGTTGTCTACAAGATACATCGTTACTACTGGTCATTCTACGATTGATTTAAGTTAATAGCTAATAACTGTGGTAGTATTGATTTCTTACAAAAGCACACAGACACATATTTATCAAAACAGAAAGAAACTGCATGACATTCAATCCTTGTCCGAAGGGTATTAAATGTGTAGACAATGTTAAACTATTACTGTTTGAAGCCTGGCTGGAAAACGTGCACTAATACATGCAGTGTTTCACGGAATTATCTTCTTTTTAATTTTTATCACTCTTTAGATGTTTCGTGTCTTGAGATAGTGTGTAACCGCATGAGTGTGTATGTGTGTGTATGTGTTGTGTGTGTGTGTGTGTGATCGAGTGTATATGTAGGTTTTTATGTGTGTGTGTGTGTGTGTGTGTGTGTGTGATGTTATGTGTATTTCGCGTGAATACGGTTTGTTTATTATCAGTTTGTTTTGCTGTTCTGTGGCTAAAGAAGTTTGGATAATGGTAAAATCGCAGAACGAAAGAAAATATTAATGTATTCAGTTGCCTCCCTAAAAAAGTACTTCTGACTTCATATACAATGAAATTCAGCTTTACACTTCATTCCTGCACCGTTGATGAATTCCATTCATTTGATGATATTACTTCCAGAAAACAAGCGTAGACTTATGCTAATTCTATTCTTTCAGCAGTGAAGGAGTAAATATGGAACTAAATAGGATATAGCAAGTCACATCCTTTATGATTAGAGTCCCACGGCTTTCGTCTGAATATCATGCTATTTTTTGATTGATGAAATAATTACTGATCGTTCATTTTGCTTTGCTCTACATAAGCTCCGATCAAGCAGGCGCATGATGAAGAGACTCTTCGGCGGTGACTTTCCTGATATATGGTGTGAGCGTGTGTCGTGTTTCAAGTGTGCGTGTGTGTATAGAGAAAGACAGCATCACACACACACACACACACCTATAGACATGTGCACACACACACACACACACATACACACATTCCTACTCCGTCTACGCACACATGCCAACATACACCCACAACATTAACACACCCCCACACACCCATTCACACACCTTTCAGACTCTGCTCACTCACTGCTGTCCATTCCGTCTAGGCACACATGTAAACTCACGCACGCACGCACGCATGCACACGCACATACACACACACACACACACACACACATACACACGCACACGCACATACACACAGACGATTCACACCAACACAGTTACGACCACACACGCACACTCTACTATACATACACACACTGCCACACACACACACACACACACACACACACACACACACACACACACACCTACCGACCACCTTCACATTCTCCTGCCCCAGAAACTACTTTCCTTATCTCCTTCCACTTCCGGTGACTTCAGACATGTAACAGCACGTGGACTGTTGCGACTTTTTCTTATTTTTCCTTCTTTTCCTGTTGTCTTTCCTGTTTCCGACGAAGAGCTATGCTAGAAACGTTAACAGCAATTCTCTTCCTTCACAGAGCGTCAGATTAATACATTTCTTGCGCAGTCCACACGTTCATTTTTTTTTTTTAATTTTCCTGTTTTTTTAATTGTTTGTTTATTGGAATTGACATATATATCATATACACGCACACACTCAAACACACATATGTAAACACATACAAATTAGTGTGTGTGTGTGTGCGTATGTGTGTGTGTCTGTGTGTGTGGTTGATCGCGCTCGTATATACATGACTGTCTGTAAATGTATGTACGCTCAAACAGAGTGCTTCAGTGTGTTTGCATGATTTCCTTTAATTAATATTTACAAAATATTTTAAAGTAAAAGAATTTGTTATACATACAATCGATCACTAACAACATTTTTCCATTGTTTAATTCGTTTTTTACTTTCGTTTTTACCTCACTCATTTGGTTACGACTGCATTTAGGTAGTTACTTTTTCTTTTCTTAATACTTTCTATTCATTTTATTTCCACGAAGGAACAGAACAACTGTGATTCATAGGTGCAATGTCTCATGAGGATTGTATCCATGTATTGTCAATATAGAAAGAATTATACAACAAGGTACACACAAAGTATACATATATATCGTCACAGGATTGTCAGAGGCAGTAACTTACAGTATAACATTTTATATCCTTTTATATCCTTTTCTAATATAGCGAACCACTCAGAACTAGGATTGACAAATATTTCGTTGAACTCAAAACGAATTATTATGTCCCAAGTGTCCCTTAGAATTAAATGGCAAAGTCCCATATGGAAAGAAGATAATATTAAAAATGAACAATTCTATACTGACCCTTATTTCCATAGCAAATAATGGTGAATGTTTTCGGATTTATGTATGGTTTAATGAGCGCGATTTCAATCCAGTGTGTATTGTTCCCTTGAAGTTAGACATTATTACAAGGTTTGATATTGAATACAATGCTTTTACTGGGGTTCATTAAACCCCGCTTTAAATTTTGTTATTTCGTTTTAATGCCTATGTACGATACATAATCGATTATCAATAAAGAATTAGAGCTGAAGGCACATAAAACATAATTTACTCTAAATATAATATATATATTCTACCAATAAGATATGGTTGGTTCCCTTATACTGGACGCACGCATACACACACACACACAGACACACAAGCATTGACCTAAAACGTATGTTATTTTCCTGTTGTTTATTGCAATACAGCCCCACCCATGTATGTGCAAGTGTCTTTTCTTTCTCTCCCTTTCTCTCCGCTCTACCTACTCTCACTGTATATACATATATATATATATATATATATCGTTCTCTCTCTCTCTCTCACTCTCTCTCTCTCTCTCTCTCTCTCTCTCTCTCTCTCTCTCTCTCTCTCTCTCTCTCTCTCCCTCCCATCTGTGTCTTCCTTGCGTTGAACGCTTAAAGCATTGACTATTGAACACATCCGGCAGCAGAAATGTAGTTGATATAGTTGGAGCTGATTTATCAGCTGATAATTTTTGGCAATTAATGTAATTATAACTTGGGATTAATACATGTACTGTAAAGTAATTAAAATTCAAAATTACAATTTGATATTGGAGAGATTGTTCTTGCTGCAGCAATATCATTTTAAGCAAGGTCGAGATGGGTCGATGACAAATGTAAACAGGGAGAAAATGAGGAGATTCCACAGTCCCACTGGTATAGAGTTAGATCTACGGAGATACAGGTTTCTATATTGTTGGAGTTAACACCATAGATTATTTTCAGTACACACACACACACACACACACACACACACACACACACACACACACACACACACACACACACACACACACAAACAAACAAACATCAAACATACACGCATATATTACTTGAAATAGTCCACATGCAACTAAATTGCGCATGAATGTACAGAGTAATAATCAAAAGAATTTCTCGACATGGCTATCGTGTCTTTTTTTCTAGTAATGTAGCATTACTTTATTGTTACATTTAGGGACTGTCATTTTGCCAATAAACACGCACTATTTATTTGATCTTCGCTTCAGCTATATTATTCGTGGTTAGTTATTTTTCAGAGAACATTCGTCACATTTTCTGTGACCTCTTCAATGACCTCATGATCAGCATTTGTAACAAAAGAACTTTGATAAATAAACAATATCCAATAATAAAACTAAAGTTAATATCACATAAATAGTGCGTCGTTTCATTGGAAAAATGACCGTCCCCAAATATAACTAGATGTCTCAACATACGATTTCACACACACCCACACAAAAAAAAGAATCTTAAAAACTCAGCATATGTACGTAGAATTGCTTTATCTCTGAAATAACATTAATAATTACATCATCTAACAAATCCTTATTCAAGATAATCTGAGTGATACTTTGCTTTTATTTCTAGATTATTATGCTGCAACGTAGTTGTTCATCTGTAGACTAGGTATTAGGAAATTATTCTTAACTACGTAAAGACGTCTGCCTTGTGTTTAGGATCATGAGCGATACGCAGTGGGTTCAAACACTCTGACAAGGTAGCGTTTGTTTTCTAAAGCAAAGAAGTTTCCTCTAACTCAACTAAAATAAGTGACAGTTATACCTGAGACTTAACAACTAACTGAAAGGCAACGAGCTGTCATAATGCTTAGCATCCCAGGCAAAATGCTTAACGGGTCGACAAAATATGTACTGGATGAGCACTGGGGTCGATATAATCGACTTCCCACTTCCGCCGAAACTGCTGGCCTTGAGTCAAAAATTTGAAAGCTTATAACTGACTGGAGTCCCGTTGAAAGAGGGTCATTTACATACTGACAAAACACTTTGAAAATCCCGATATGCTTTGGATTCGTGGGCAACAACAAAAAAAAAAGAGGGGAAGAAAGAAGAAAGAAAGTGTAATTTTCATATCTTTAGATATGTCACCAATATTCCTAATTTTACTTCATGAAAATCTCAAAAACATTCTAAACTTTTCAATAGATTAACGATTCACGAATTCTTTGGTAGATTTTCTTATTTTCCTTTACTTTTTTTTTATTTTCTGTAGCGTATACAGAGTTGCCCCTTCTTATATTTAACAACTCCATTTGAACTTTAAATATATGAAAATATATTAAGTAAATAGAATATATAAATATAGTACATAAAATTTATAGTAAAGTTTTTTTTTTTTCGGTCATGCAACGTTCTTTGAATGTCTCTTTATATCAATGTTTCAGTCACACAGTTCCATATTCAGAAATACTTCAATAAGCCATTTCTTATAAGGCATGCCGAGACACATCTTTTTTTTTTTTCTGCTTAAAGAAAATAATAATAATGATAATAATAATAATGATGATGATGATAATAATAATAATGATAATAATAATAACAACAACAACAATAACAAATTTAAGGCTCAT
>NC_142934.1:71123035-71143035 GCF_046866305.1 Octopus bimaculoides | reverse complement strand
CTATACCAATTTCTCATGTTTCATATTTAATTCTACATGCGTGCGTGCGCGCGTGTGTGTGCGTTTGTATGTGTTGGTGTGTGCATGCGTGTATGTGCGTGTGGGTGTGTGGGTGTAATTATGCATGTGTGTCTCTGAAAATTGCTATTTAATCATTATGCTCTTTTAGAACTAAATGAATGCAACTGCTTTGTTTACCGCTTCTTTGTGCTATAACCATTTGGATAGCATTCTCATTCACCTTTTCGATATGTCTACCTTTGTATTAATTGGGCCTTCTCTCTCTAATTCCCTGTATTTCGTTGTAACACCCGCTTTATGTTTCTTCCTACCACCCAACAACCCACACTTTTTCTCTCTCTCTGTTGTTTCGTTCGATACATGCACAAATTTATAAAATATTACATGCTCAAAGACAGAACTGTAAACAGATTTTCATCTTTCCATATATATATATATATATATATCGCTATCAATATACTCATGGACAGTACCCTTTTTGTTTATGGCTGTCTCGCGTATACTTTTTTCTAGGAAAAGTTTTATAAAATGATCACAAATATTGTTCCCATCCTCTTATTATGAATTGAATTGACAACGTCTCCTCGCCTATTTATGTGCACATACGTATTCGTTCACTGTATGCATGATTATTTTATGATTTAAGTTCTCCCTAGTAGATAAGAAACCAGTCACTAGCAATACGGGGTATTTGCGTATATGCATATATGCTTACGAATTAGTAGAGTACTTCTGAAATTTGACGGTACCACACCTGATGGAGGTGGTAAAACATTGTATATGGAAACCGGTAATAAATTAGGCGGCTGGGGAGAAATAACCTCATCTTTACAGTTCTGACTTTCTGCCTTGTTAGATGTTAACTCTCACCTAAGAATGTAATTTACAAACAATAAGGTGATTCTCGCTATGAGTGTGCAAATCTTACAGGTTACCCACTCTTATAAAGTAACATACATGGACAGAAAAATCATTGTTTGTAAGTGTGTATGTGTGTGCCTTTACAAATAGAACATACTCACGTAAATCACAATATAATCATTAATTTATATTGGTAGGTATGGGGCATATATGAAATAAAATACGTACTTGAGTTTAGTCGAAGCTAAGTCTTCGAGATTGTGTCACCAACCAAATTGAAACAGTTATGCATTATACATTCGCTTGCAGCACTCTCCTGCTTCGTACAATATGTGGAATTAGATTTCACTGTATTGATATTACGTAGAGGAATATTAATAAGTTCAAGTGTAGAATCGTTACGAGCATGTATACAAAATAAAAGGAGTGATAGTAAAAATGTTTCAGAACCACTCAATTTATGTGCATATAGTGTTGTTGTTGGCACTCCGTCACTTACGACGTTGAGGGTTCCAGTTGATCCAATCAACGGAACAGCCTGCTAGTGAAATTAACGTGCAAGTGGCTGAGCACTCCACAGACACGTGTGACCTTAACGTAGTTCTCGGGGATATTCAGCGTGACACAGTGTGACAAGTTGAACCTTAGAATTACAGGCACAACAGAAACAGGAAGTAAGAGTGAGAGAAAGTTGTGGTGGAAGAGTACAGCAGGGTTCGGCACCATCCCCTGCCGGAGCCTCGTGGAACTTTAGGCGTTTTCGCTCAATAAACACTCATAATGCCCGGTCTGGGAATCGAAACCGCGATCCTATGACCGCGAGTCCACTGCCCTAACCACTGGGCCATTGCGCCTCCATGTGCATATATATATTGGCGTATATATAGATAGATATTTCACTCGTTTTACGTCTTCATATTTCACTTTAGTGCACGAGTACTAAAGCCACATATACACCTATGGGAACATAGCGTATAATTCAAATGCGTTAAGGGCTATATAGTTAGTGAATGCTTCCAAATCTTCCTAAATTTGTAGGGAATGAGGAAAAAGTCAGAGAGATGGAGACACAGAGTAACAGAGACAAGAGAGAGAGAGAGAGAGAGAGAGAGAGAGAGAGAGAGAGAGAGAGAAGAGAGAGAGAGAGAGAGAGAGAGAGAGAGAGAGAGAGAGAAAGGGATAGAGAAAGAGAAAGAGACAGACAACAAGAAGAGAATAGTTAACGGAGAGGTAATAAAGAAACAAGAATATTAGCCAAAAATCAGCGTGACGTTCCAATCACACAGACGAAAAATTATGCACATATCCTTCTCTCACGATATCTCATTCCTTTCTTACAATCTATTCCATTCTTGGGTTATTGGTTACCGTTCGTCACTTTTCTCTCTCTCACTTTCTCTTGGTCTTTCTCACTCCCTTTTTGTATCTGTATCTAGGTATATGTGTATATGAGTTTCTCTATATACATGTACGTTCATATATCTATATATCTATATATGTATTTATGCATGCATGTATGAATGTATGTATGTATGTATGTATGTGTGTATGTATCTACACACATACTTACACACACATACACTCACCTACTCACACATATATGTGAGTGTGTGTTCATATATATATATATATATGTATATATATATATATATATATATATATATATATATTTATTTTTAGTGGTGTATAACATTTCTACGTATGTATCTATCAATATATGTGTTTATATATGTATACATACGTGCATGTGGGTGTTTGTGTGTGTATGTATGTATGTATGTATGTATGTATGTGTGTGTGTATGTATGTGTGTGCGTACATCTGTGTATATATTTGCATGATGTGTTATATTCATCAGTATGGTGTTTCAAATATTCCTTCTTTTGGAATTAATTAAATTTTTTTTTCACGTGTACACTTACACCGGGACACATTCCAATCAATAAGGAGAGATTCGAATAATATTGTAATCTTCTTGAATACAACTCATCTAACGCCGTTAAATTCAGATTCCCACTTCAGCTTCATATATCAAACCAGAACGGATTAAATCTAACACTAGAAATTATTCCAGAAGAAAATTTATCCGGTATAGACGTATAACTGATATATGCAACAATCTTGTATTGAAATGATTGGAAAATATTTCACACTTTGAAATGTTCATCTAATATTTGATATATATATATATATATATATATATATATATATATATATATATATATATATATATATATATATATGTGTGTGTGTGTGTGTGTGTGTGTGTGTGTGTGTGTGTGTGTGTGTGTGTGTGTGTGTGTGTGTGTGTGTGTGTGTGTGTGTGTGTGTATGTATTTGTGTGTGCATTTAATTTCACGCCTACAATACACAGATACGTGTTTCTGTCTGTACGCATGTGTCATGTAATACACATGCATACACTCAAATATTCATGAATCCAACTTTTTGTGTGTGATTTTTCAGCTCTTAACTTTATATCTGATCCAAGTACGATTACATCTGTATATGCCTTCATACATACATACATACATACATACATACATACATACATGCATACGCTGAAACGTTATATTTCATGGACGAAAAAGAACGGTAATATTTAACTTATAGTGTAGAGTATTTTGTACGTTTAAACTGGATTCATTTTCTAGTGACTTGAATTTGGTACCACTGGGTTTTGCTATAGTTGCGTTTGTAAATAAGATCGTAAAATATGTCCAGGATTATGTTGCTGGTGCTTGCTGCTTATATCCAGGCCAATTCTTATTGTGTTTCGGAGAATGATACACTTATCTGTGTTTTGTTTTGTATCAGAGATGAATTGAAAAATTTATCAATTTTTATATATTTTTAGTGTAGTTTGAAGGGAGTTCGGCTGTTATACATAGTATCTAATATAGTGTCTAACAATGGTTTTAAAATATCATCATTGGACACCATTTTTCTTTTGTATATGTATATTCATAATGTTCACATTCATAAATGTTCATCATTATGGTCTTTGGTTGAGAGATAAGTATTTTCCTGATTAAAAGTTATATCATGGCTGAAATATGTTACGCGTGGATATTTCGTGCATACCTGTTTACAAAGCTGTAACGATATATATTTAAGAATTCTTTCAGATGAAAGATATATACATTTGACCGGAATTCACGATATTTTGTTTGTAAAATGGGTGAAACGAAGTTTTTCTCGTAAACAATTCGATTCTATCAAGATAAAGACAGAAAAAAATGAATGAAAAGAAAACATCTTTTTGATCTTTAGAATTGAATAAAAACTTCTTCAAGAACAAGATAAGTTTAACTAATAGATAAAGTGAATAGAGATAACAATAAGTCGAAAATACAAATTCGACTCGTTGGAATATTACCATTTCCTCGCAGACGTTATTTCATTGAATATGAGAAGTGGTTACAGTTATCTAACTTGATACACTATATAAACGAAGCCGTCCCTTAAAATGAAATGTATGGTATGGGCCATGAATTGAACCTCGAAAAGTCGTTTTACTGTGATGCATCGAATTATAAAATATCTACGTTATCCCATCTCCACTACAGATACCACTCTACTTTTGTGAATATGTAAGTGAACTGCAAACCACAATAAATAAGTAAAGGGATATGCTGACAGTCTCGCGAACAGTAATGTTTAAAAAAGTACGAACAGTACAAACAAAGGACACAATATAATGCTCTAGTTTGAAACCCGTATAAAGTTAACTTAGTCCTTCAATAAATTTCTATTATGGAGATATTATATTATTAGGCGTAGGAGTGGCTGTGTGGTAAGTAGCTTGCTTAACAACCACATAGTCCCGGGTTCAGTCCCACTGCGTGGCATCTCCGGCAAGTGTTTTCTACTATAGCCTCGGGCCGACCAAAGCCTTGTGAGTGGATTTGGTAGACGGAAACTGAAAGAAGCCCGTCGTATATATGTATGTATATATATATATATATATATATATATATATATATATATATATATATATATATATATATATGTATGTGTGTATGTGTTTGTGTGTCTGTGTTTGTCCCCCCAACATCACTTGACAACCGATGCTGGTGTGTTTATGTCCCCGTAACTTAGCGGTTCGGCAAAAGAGCCCGATAGAATAAGTCCTGGGGTCGATTTGCTCGACTAAAGGCGGTGCTCCAGCATGGCCACAGTCAAAAAGACTGAAACAAGTAAAAGAGTAAGTGATTTTCTTCTATGAGTGAAATAAAAATATATGTCTTTCCACCTAACATATTCCTACACCTTGGTTGGAAAAGTGTTCTTTTCGTTGCCCATTTTTCTTTTAATTTGTACAATTCTTTATTTTCAAAATGATCAATTCTTTCTTTCCAAAGTATTGAACTCGCTGTGGATCTGAGCTTTTCCACCTTAGGTGGATTATCGCCAGGTCTTCGCCAGTCGAAGACGTAGGAATTGAAAAAAAAATTATATATTTCATTTGTTCAGCATTTAAGCATTTTCTTTCCTTTCAGTTGGGAATAGAAATCATTCGGATGAATGGACCTGCACCTTTGAGTTGAGTTGGTTTTTGTTGATAATTACATCAATGTTGATTGTCTCGTCTTTATTGAGAATACCAACGTTCGATCTATAGTCCTGCTAGCTGATATCAAGAATGTTTCAATTGTAGAAATGATGAAAACTTCCAATGTTTTTCAAATGACAGACAGAGGTTGTCCATGCTTCAAAATCATAGAGCAGACTGAGGAAAACTACAGTCTTGTAAACATTATTCCTGTGTCGATTGAGACATTTCCCTTTTTTGAAGACTCGGTGAATTATACCGTCTTCTTTGTTTCGTTTCTTCTTGTGGATGATACTAATCATTACATATTCAATAATACATAGCAAGAGAAATACATATCTTGATAAGAGAAATACATATCTTGATAAGTTGATAAACGATTCTTCTAGAGTAGCATATTTCCTTTTTAGAAAAACTGCTGCTGGAATTTAGTCCATTTCAGAAATTGGATTATGCTTCAAGATTTTGAGGTTGTGATAAAGATTTGAGGGCATTTTGATGGTCTTTTTTTTTAATTTCATTTGTTTGAATTAAGACCAAAGTATTACTGTTACGTAGAAGCATTCGGCTGCAAGTGAATGGATTGTGAATGTCCTTAGGAGCAAGGAAGCAACCACAGCTGTCATATAAGTAGGAATTTCACTTACCTTGTTGACCCAGTTGATTGTTCAGCTTTTAATAAAGATATCTATTTGGACTTGCAGTTGATTTTTTTCTGGAAGTCTAGCAAACCTTTGTTCTTGCACTTAATGAAATGTTTTAGTTCGTAGTAATTTTCATTCAACCTATTTTGTTGATTTCTTGGTTAAAATCAAATGAGTGGTGGCAGAATTTAAAACCTCCAAAGGCGTTCTTTGATATTTTGCTTCTTTGCTGAAATCCAGAATCCATCAGTATTGAATTTCTGTATTTCGGAGTTAATTACAAAACAACGGGTAAGCTTACGTGTTCTAGTAATCCTACTAGATGCTCTTGGAAAGCGTCTCAATTTCTGTGATGCCATTAATGGTGGAAATTGTAAGAGATTTCCCAAAGTCTGTGATTCAACATTTAGTATGTCAGAGTAAGAAGAAGGAAGAGTTTTCTCATTATGGAATAGTTCTGAAGGATGACGTAAACTGTGCAATCGTCAGCGAACAAACCAACGTTATCTCTACTCGTGTCTGGTACATCCTAACCGCCACAATTCAAAGATGCTGAAATATTGATTTTTTTCATTTTTTCCCCTTTAGCTACAAATTTATAGCGAAGAGTATAATTCATTGACCCTCTTCACCATGTGTACATGTTACTCATATTATAAATTATACAAAGATACAAGGCTAAGTGAATCTCGTTGCTATATAAACTCAGAAAGTACAAGAATCTCACTGAATCCTACATGACGTTTAATCCGTCTCTCCACCGATCCCGCCAATGATCGACCTATATTGTTTAATAAAGCGAATCATTTTAAAAGTTAAGTAATATTCTATAGCTGAACAATA
The DNA here is from genome assembly GCF_046866305.1 of Octopus bimaculoides. Classification (NCBI taxonomy): domain Eukaryota; kingdom Metazoa; phylum Mollusca; class Cephalopoda; order Octopoda; family Octopodidae; genus Octopus; species Octopus bimaculoides. The sequence continues at coordinate 71,136,111 of NC_142934.1, read as the reverse complement.
ATAAACAGCGTAATATACATGTCATGACGCTTGTGATTTTAAAGATATGATAATGCCAATAATCTGACAACTTACATCTTCATACAAATGCAACTTCAGAAGTCAAAGAAAAATAATAATGCAATATTAGCACTAGTAATATAGATGTCTCAGAGAACAATCACATTTTTTCAGAAAATTCTTCAGACATCGTTCAAGTAAAACTGAGAATGCCATATCCATAGCAATAGTAAAAATATAGAAATGAAAAGTTTAATGTGAAAAAAGGAAAGAAAGCAAGGAAGAAAGAAAAATTAACAAATCAAGCAATTATAACAATGAACGTAATCCTATTAAAAACAGCTGTTCGTATAATCAGGATCTCTGACAAATAAAGAAAAAAAAATTTAAATAAATAGAAACACAGAAAATATAATTCTTTCAAGTTATTAGGTGAATTTAAAGTTCAGATTTTTAACCGACACAATGCATTATAGGTTCATTGCAATTTTTGGTATTTCACTTCATGCATTGATATATGATGAGGCTCGAAAATTAACAAGCAGTGTTTTTATAATGAATAATTTATAATTTACATACCATAAAAATGCAACAAAAGGGTATCACTCCTATGCCTTTCCCTTCTCTCTCTCCCTCTCTCTCTATTGCCACTCATAAAAACACCGACACACAAATAAGCACATAAACACAGCAATCGTAAAGTGCACTTAACGCTCGATAAATAGTGATTGACCTTACAGATCTATCAATTTCTAATTTTCATAATAATTCTTAATCTTCTGCAATCGATATAATAGAATTTTTTCTTATGATTACCTGGTTTTATTTTTTATTTATTTTTTATTTTTGTTAATTTCATTAGCTGTACTAGTTTTATTTAATCTATAATCTTAATATTATTCCAGACCTTATAATCCGATTAACGGTAACATTAATCTATATAATCCCGTTAATCCATTTATAATTCTATTCTGATACAAGCATAGAACTCTTAAAACTCCTATAGTTTTATTAGTTGTACTAGTTCCAGTAATTTTTAAAACTACTGCATTTTGCATATCAAATTTACCTAAGCCGTTAATCTGTAATCTTATTAAACATTTCATCTAATTCCAAAATTCTATGAGCATCCTATAGTTTTGTTTTTAAAATGCAGTTTTCTTCATAAAGTTTGTAATAATCTCTATGAATTCTGTCTCAACGTAGTCCTATTAACGCACTGTTTAGCAGTATGTTCGCTAATATTCAAAATTAAACGACCATAAAATGCACTCCAACCATCTCAAAACCTTTAATTAAATTGGAAGTTCTTATAACTGTAATTGATAAATTGTTTTCAGACCTATAATCCATTGGTTTGCCTAAAGTCACTAGAAATATTACACTATCTTAACAGTCTCTGAGAGATTATAAAGACATTACTATTTCACGGTCTATACGATCGTATAAGATTTTTAAACCTGTTCTGTTATATCAAACACATGTTTGCACTTAAAAATTTGTGAATACCCTAAATGTAATCAATCACATGTATCTTTTAAAGCAATCCTATTATATCTTATCTGATATTCAATACTATTTTATTAAATGCAAATTTTCATCGACAAAGATATTTCAACAGCTAGGGCAAGGTATTTATCCTGTGAGCAACAACGTTACAGTTAACATTCTGAAGAGTTGAGGTAGCGAAAAAAATCACTATTATGTATAATCATTAGTCTTAAGTTTAACAGAGGTGGTAAAATTGTATGTAGAAAGCATACTGCTTCACAGATTTCTTTTTCATTGTGTCGAATTCGTATCTTAGCCATCGTTATTTAATATCATTTTTTCCAATCTAATATTCTTACATTGCAAGTGTTCCCGATGGTCTAAATTTTGTGAGTTTTTGCTCACAGATAACGGTGAAGAACATCATTTATTCAAATCAAGCTAATAGAACGAAATGTACATACACACGCGCATACACATTTTAAATGGTCACATTTTACTAGGAGATATAGGTGGTACAGGCTTCTCAAAAGACATTTAGAATGAAGCTGGCGTCTGCGAAATATCGCAATATATATTTACCATTGTGAATGAAGATGATTTTGAGAATACATCCAATATTGAGACTTTTAGTCAGTGTACTTAAGTTCGTAGACCTATTAAAAGTTATTATATATCTGTGCGCGCGCACACACACGCACACGCACACGAACACATACACAGTCAAACACACATACGCACATACACACACACACACAGACACACATATATACACAGGCACATAAACGCACCAACATCGGTTGTCAAGCGATGGTAGCGAGACAAACACATGCACAAATACATACATTTATGTATATATACGACGGGCTTCTTTTAGTTTCCGTCTACCAAATCCACTCACAAGGCTTTGGTCAGCCCAAGGCTGTAGTTGAAGTCACTTGCCCAATGTGCCACGCGGTGGGACAGAACGCGGAACCATGTGGTTGGGAAACAAGTGTCTTACCACACAGTCACTCTTACGCCTAAAGACATACACAAATCCACAGAAAAAAGTATATCTACATTTATAGATATACATTTATTAATAAGGGTAGAAATTGATATTAATCAATCAAAACCAGTGGTCCAGCATATTAAAAAAATTCGAAGATTAAAATTATATTACATACAAAAATAAGAGGAATGACCAGCAAAAGTGGACTCCTATACGCTAGAAACAGATGCCGAATCATCTAACCACGAAAAATATGTTCTCAGAGAACATTTTTCGTGGATAGATGATTCGGCATCTATTTCTAGCATATAGGAGTCCACTTTTGCTGGTCATTACTCTTATTTTTGTATATAGATATACAGATAGAAGAGCCAGCCAGCCAGCCAGCGAGTCCGACAGACAGACAGACAGACAGGCAGACTGATAGACAGACAGACTGATAGATAGATAGATAGATAGGCACACAGACAGACCGACAGACAGACAGACAGACAGATAGATAGATAGATAGATAGATAGATAGATAGATAGATAGATAGATGGATGGCTGGATGGATGGATGGATGGATGAATGGATGGATTATGATTAGGTTATGGAAAATTTGGCTATTAGCGATTTATGGGTAATAAAACAGACAAGAAAAAATTAAGAAGGCATTGACGAAGCCTGCGAACGATGTCGACTTTAAAGATCTGCGGTAAAAATATTTCCTAGATGTCTTTTTCTTTAATCATGTAAGATTTAATTAACGTTTTATTCAGGTAACGTTGATGTTGGCTGTTTTTCTTGTTAAAATCTTTAAGACTGTACATAAAGTATTTTAAAATGCAATGAAAATTGTAGGAAACCAAACAATAACATTGAAGGTGTGACTCAATTTAGAAAAAAAAAATTATAAATACAGAAGCGACAAGTTATTTTAGAATGGTATTCAAGTTTGGTAAAGGTTTGGCTACATTTAGTCAATTGAAAGTCTTTCTTTTTTCTTTTTACTTTACTTTTTGCTTAATTCTGTTAATCTTTGAAATCTTTAATTGAAACTGAAAGAAGCCCGTTGTATATATATATATATATATATATATATATATATATATATATATATATATATATATATGTATATATATATATTCTTTTATTCTTCTATTCTTTTACATGTTTCAGTCATTTGACTGCGGCCATGCTGGAGCACCGCCTTTAGTCGAGCAAATCGACCCCAGGACTTATTCTTTGTAAGCCTAGTACTTATTCTATCGGCCTCTTTTGCCGAACCACTAAGTTACGGGGATGTAAACACACCAGCATCGGTTGTCAAGCGATATTGGGGGGGGGGCACAAACACAGACATACAAACACACACAGACACACATATATATATATACATATATATACGACGGGCTTCTTTCAGTTTCCGTCTACCAAATTGACTCACAAGGCTTAGGTCGGCCCGAGGCTATAGTAGAAGACACTTGCCCAAAGTGTCACACAGTGGGAGTGAACCTGGAACCATGTGGTTGGTAAGCAAGCGACTTACCACACAGCCACTCCTGCGCCTATAGTATTAGTAAATAATGTATTGAATTGTTCATGTATTGCAGTAATTACTCTTCTTCATTGCATATATTTCTCTTACACAAAAGTAAAAAAGAGCTCTCATCACTATTAACATTGACAAAAATCCTGAACGTTATAAACTCTTGTTATTCTCAGATGAGCCAACGAGTGATCCCGTACGCGGTTCTTTCCTGTTACATATAACAATTACTACATTTAAAATCAAACATTATTGTTTTTAAAAAATGGTAGCTCATATGTAGTGTTAAGAAAATATCTTGCTCAACGCTAGAATATCTTTTTCATAAACTTCTCCAGTCAGAGCTGGCTGGCCTCATTTAGTTAAATGCAAACTTTTCCTCAGTCGATCGAAAGGAGCCACTACGCATTGTAGAAGATACACGAAAAGATGTGAATCAAACCAAATATTCCTTAAATTATACAATTCACTCTATAGAAAGAGAAAGGCTAACATCTATAGCATAAACCTGGATACAGTGCATTAAATAATCATTTCTACTATAGGTACATCAACCCCAGTACTCAACTGGTACTTAAGTCATCGGCCCCGAAAGGATGAAGGCAAAGTCAACCTCGGCGGAATTTGAACTCAGAAAGTAGTGGCAGACGAAATACGGCTAAGCATTTCGCCTGACGTGCTTACGTTTCTGTCAACTCGCCGCCTTCGCTGCATGAAATAATGACGGGATGGTAACGGCGGAAATGCACTTGGCTCTAGGTCTGCAGATTTAGAACTTACTTGGGGTTAAAAAATAGCTAGTTTTAGTCTTCGTTCGAAGCCGTAGGATTAACATGTTGTTATCTACAAGAACATTGCATTGCACGAGGTAATGCACGGATTAATATGTCATAAATTTTCAAGAACAATGAATTGACAAAAATATAAAAAAAGCTAATATTGAATCCTAGACTAAATACTTTTCCGAACTTAAGATTCGTCATTCCATTGGAGTTAGATTTTCATAATTCCGTAGTCGAAAAGACAGTACTAATAATACACTGGTTTGATTCAATTAATTGATTGCAACCGTCTTTTATTTCAACAGACTTCAATCAATTAAATCAATAAAATCAGTCAATGCAATCACGATTATATTGTCAGCTGTCGACTTATTGAGCCAAATTTCTGGAGTGTCCAATATCTGCTCCTCCTTTCGATTTCTTTCATTTAGGTTTCTTTTCTTGAACTTTGTGGGTATGAACATTACAAATATTCATACCTTTTCACTCTAATGATTTGGCTATGTCTATGTTATCCATTTTTAACTATTTATGTACCATTATCATTTGTCTTCCATCTCTGTACTTTGAGTGTATGTATAGCTGTGTTAGGACGTATATGTAGGAAACATTGAAACAGTGATCTTAACTATTTGCTATCAAATATCCTACCTACTTTAAAACGGTCAGGTATGATTTCTGTATATTTAACTACTATTTCTAACGGGCTGATTATATTAACAAGAAATGCCGTTTTCTCTGTAGCTATATATTTTTGGTGTAATGCATATTGCGCGCATGCGCCCGCTTGCGTACACACATAAATGTGTACTATTAACCGAGGAATTGAAGGGGTTCACAGGTTTAGAGTTTAGATCAAATGCACAGGGCAAACTTTAATGGGCCTATTAGCATGAAACCCCAAGTACTTGAGTTGCTGTAGCTACTTGGCTCCCTATTTTATGTATTGTTCCTGCAAGCTTCTCTATTCAAGTACGAACATTTCGGAACCAATATGGAGTTGCCTGTTGACAGTGAAAGTGGTTTTACGTCACTTTGCTTTTTTGTTTTTAACTCATAAAATAAAATCGTTAGAATTTGCTTTTTATCGTCTTTAATTTAATAGTCTCAAATGAAACAAGAAAAAAAACCCAAAACAGACGAACTAAAAACCAAACTAAAACCATGAGAACAAATCAATAGAGCAAATTCAGTGTTTCAAAATGTTATATTACATGTACGTGGTTAAATGAAATTTTATTTAAAACAAACATCAAATTTTGAATCACCAAAGAACACAATTACCTCTGCACCTCTTTATATATTTGTGCATGTATATGCTTGTTCATATTTATGTGTATATATACATGTATATATATGTACATATAGAGAGGAAGAGAGAGAAAGAGAGAGCGTAAGAGAGAGAACGAATGGCTAAGGTCATTTTGGTGTGAAGTTGAGGTATTTCCAGTGACGCACTCGACCTAAATACTGGGCTATCAACACTATCGGGATCCAAGCCAAAGCCGGAATACTTGTGGTGTAGAAAATCCAAGGTCCCCGACCATTATACGGTCATATGGTTTGGCGAAGTGTAATCCAATGAAAAGAAGAAGACAAAGAAAATTCTTTAACACATCTTCAATTATAACTTACAAATGTTTCTGTACCATCTGCATTGGTAACGCCAATTTACGCGAAAACAAAAATTACGTAATATTTGCGGTTTTAGGCAAATGCATCATTAACACCCTCATCTTTTGAGTCCAGACAATTGTCTAGTTATCTATTTAAAAGATCTTTTCGCTTTAAGTTGTCGCAGCCTAATGCCGCTGTGTAGTCAAATACATGGTCTTCCATCAGGCGAATTTTGGTCACAATGTTCCTGGCTGTACTGGCTGATACACCGCCACCATAGGACTGGACAAACCGTTATACTATATGGAGTACTGCCCATTTTCTTCTTTTTTTCTTCTTCTTCTGTTTTCTTCTTCTTCTTCTTCTTCTTCTTCTTCTTCTTCTTCTTCTTCTTCTTCTTCTTCTTTTTCTTCTTCTTCTTCTTTTTCTTTTCTTCTTCTTCTTCTTCTTCTTCTTCTTCTTCTTCTTCTTCTTCTTCTTCTTTTCCTTCTTCCGATTCTTCTCCTCTCTCTTCTACTTCTCTTTCGCCATCTTCTATACGGTTTCATCCCCCTCCTTCCCTTTCTCCTATCATTATACGTATCCACCCTATTCATTCCTCCCCCGACACATAATATCTTTCCCCACAGACTCATCCGCATACACTCGTTTATTTTTTTTTTCTTTCTTATTTCCTCCCGATACTTACTAAACAACAAGATCAGATAGACGCACAATGTAATAGCACGCCCTTGATACAAGCATGAGGAAGTACCTCTCCAATGCCTAAAATCACAAATATTATGTAATTTTTCTTTTAGAATTTTCGCGTAAAACGGCGTTGCGAATGGAGATGGTACGGAAACAATTGTAAGTTATGGTTAAACATGTGTTAAAGAATTTTCTTCGTCTTCTTTTCATTGGATTATATATATACGCATATTATACATACATTTATGTACATTCATATATGTACATACATATATGTACATATATATATGTGTGTGCGTGTATGTGTGCACGTGTCCTGTGTGTGTGTCGATGTATTTATGCGTATGTGTGTGTTTGTGCGTGTATGTATACATGAAGCATTTAATTTTTCAACTAAAGCCATTCATATATTTGACCTTTTATATTTACTGACATCCTTGTTGAAATCTTTATATAAAACCAGCTGCGCAGATACAAATACTATTGTGTATTTCTTCTGCATTTAACAGCAACCAACAGAAAAATTACGGATTTATAATATTTTCATTCATTAATGTTTAGTACTTTAATATCTTCAGAATTTCATACAATTTTCGCATATCTTTTGAAAATGACTAAAGGAATACATTAATTGCTAAATCAACGAGAATAGCCATCGTTAGTCATCTCTTCTATGTGTATGAAACAGTTTTTCTTCTTTGCCTGTCCACCCTCCATTTGCAAATACCTCTTCAAATTTATCACTTTTAGTAACGTCTCAACCTGAATAATTAGTATTAGAAACTGCACTACCTATTGATCTAATTAACCGTATAGTAAAAACCCATCTCGCAATTACTCTATCTAATATTTCAAATATGGAATGAACTGTTATATTTAGTAAACATTACTGAATATCAAAACTAGACACAATACTTTATCGAAAACGCATATTGGCTTCAAGGAACTCCCATTTCCAGTTTTTACAATATTCATTCTGCTACATTTATTGTCAAAGGTAACTGGTCATTAAATGAGAAATATTTTTTAGTCGTTCTTTTTCCTTCCCTTTAATAATTTTTCAGTATTCCTTTTCACTCCACGTAATTAATTCATTCTCTCTATTTTCTTTCTTTATTTCTTCCGTTCTTTCTTTGTCTATTTATTTCGATCATTTTTATCTTCATTTTATGTTATACCCTTTTATTCAATTTCATTATCATCATTCAACTGGTACAACGTATACGTATGTATATACACACTTAGATACACTTGAACACACATTCACTCATGTGTATGTATGGGTATGTAGGTAAGTTTGGTTGCGCGTGTGTGTATGTGTGTGTGTATGCCCGTAGTTGAGGGTGCGTGGTTTTGTGGTTAGGGCAATCGGTTCACGATCGTAAGTTCAATTCCAGGAAGCACGTTGTATGAGTTTGATTCAAGGCTGTACGATGTGTCTTTGAAGAAGACACTTTATTTAACGTTGCTCTAGTCCAGACAGCTGGCAAAAATGAGCTGTACCTGTAATTCAAAGGGCTAAACTTGTTACATTCTGTGTCATGTTCAACTAAAGCATTTAGTCCATCATGCCGAATAATTGATTTTAGCCTACTCCTCGATTTATTTTCAAGGCTACCATCTGCTGAACGAGAGATTTGGAACCATCTCCGAACAGTTCTCATGTCAACAAAAGCTTTATCAATGGCCTGCTTGATATTCCGTAGAGCTTCTGCTGCAGAGTGACCCAGTTTGTATTCATACGAGAAAATCACACAACATAGTTTAGTTGTTATCATTTTCATAAGGTCTGTGGGTACGAATTTTGTATAGCAATACTTTTGGGAAAGAAAATGAGTCAAGATTACATGCAAGAAATATATAACTGAGTTTTTAAATGACTGAAATAACAAGTAATTAAAAATGCGACATTTCATGTGAAACAACCTAATATATATATATATGTGTGTGTGTGTGTGTGTGTGTGTGTGTGTGTGTGTGTGTGTGTGTGTGTGTGTGTGTGTGCGTGCGTGTGGTTGTGTGGATATATGGATTACTGTACGAGTTCACAAACGATATTAGTACTACATAAGGTACTCCTATGGAGTAAGCTGTATAATTCATCAGAATCTGACCATTAATCCAAACTTCACTTTATGTAATTACGCGGGCAACGTCACAATATATAAGCAAAACATTCCTGAGCATTGTGAATCATAGTGATTAGCTTGTTTTACAATCGTTAACATATGACTCACTAATCAAGTTTTGTAGTAGAGTGTGATATATTCACTTACTTACATACAAGTTGTGATATTTCATGAGTAAAATACACAAATCCGATTATTTATGAAAATCAGTGTTCATGAATGACTAAATGCGTAATTCTGTTTTGAAAAGGCTTTCAACTTTAAGGGTATCGCAGATCCATTCCCTGGCAAATTAGTTATTTTATCATTTTGTAGCTGGAAATTAATCAAGTGTGTAAGAATTCACTAATTTCCATTTTTTTTCTTCTCAAAATGACTGGTCTACATAACGCGAAGGAGCAACGTCACACACATAATTCTGTTATATACTTCAACCTTTTAGTAGTTATTCCTGGAAAACGTTGTACGGTAACGTTGAGTAACAGTATGTTAGATTCCGTCGAAAACAGGTGTGTGCATGTGTGTGTGTGTGTGTGTGTGTGTGTGTGTGTGTGTGTGTGTGTGTGCGCGTATGCGTGCGTGTATATGTATGTGTGTGTGAGTGAGTATACAGAGCGAAAGAGAGAGCGGGAGGGAAATAAAGAGTGAGAGAGAGAGAGAGCAGGAGAGAGAGAGAGCAGGAGAGAGAGATAGCAGGAGAGAGAGAGAGAGCAGGAGAGAGAGAGAGCAGGAGAGAGAGAGAGAGAGCAGGAGAGAGAGATAGCAGGAGAGAGAGAGAGCAGGAGAGAGAGAGAGCAGGAGAGAGAGAGAGAGCAGAAGAGAGAGAGAGAGCAGGAGAGAGAGAGAGAGCAGGAGAGAGAGAGAGAGCAGGAGAGAGAGAGCAGGAGAGAGAGCAGGAGAGAGAGAGAGAGAGAGAGAGCAGGAGAGAGAGAGAGAGAGAGAGCAGGAGAGAGAGAGAGAGAGAGCAGGAGAGAGAGAGAGAGAGAGAGAGAGAGAGCAGGAGAGAGACAGCAGGAGAGAGAGCAGGAGAGAGACAGCAGGAGAGAGAGCAGGAGAGAGAGAGCAGGAGAGAGAGAGCAGGAGAGAGAGAGCAGGAGAGAGACAGCAGGAGAGAGACAGCAGGAGAGAGAGAGCGGTCGCTAGATACTGTTTTATATATTATGGTACGAAGTGGTACGAATGTTCAATACAAACTGCACTAAGTAGAGTCTAAACATTTAGTGAGATAATCTATGTAAGAGTTTTGTCTTTATTATTTAATTGATAGGCGTATTGAAATAAAAATGGATTAAACAAATACCTAGACGAATTTATTAGTGTATCACTTCTATAGACTTTCTATCATTAGATAAAAATAGCCATATTAAAAATCACAGAACTCCAATTCGGTAATCTGACTTGATGCCAAATGAAATAGGTTACTGCTCAAAATAAATTACTTGTCTCACAAACCGATAACGGCAAGAATCGGTCAATCGGACACCATAGTTTATATTTACAGGCAACAGAAAATCACTATGACAGTATAGAGTAAATTTAAGTGAAAAGTGTCACATGTATTTCAGTTTCTCTGTTAAACACGAAGCTACATGTCGATAATCAGAGTTTATTTGCATTGTGATTCTGCTATATAATACTTTTGTCTTTTTTCTATTTATATTTCTCTTATTTTCTATCTCATCACACATATCCACATCCATACACAAATATTAATCTTATTTCCGTCTACACTCCTCCAATGATATTTCATTAAGATGCTGTATTGACTGTAACCTAGTAGCCCTATTTCCTTTCAAGTGTACCAGCATTGGCTCTTGAAGGTTCCTCCCTCAAACCCCGCCCGATATGTTAATGCAGTCTGTAAACCTGGCGTACTGGGAATGACAAGTTCAGCTTCCAGTAATGGGGGTCCCTGCTTCCGTAATCTATCTATGTTGACCGCACTGATCACAAATTTGTGGTTTGTAGCCGACCACTTTGACTTGTTAACAACCTAAGTTGTTCCCATCTAATGTCCTACAGAATACTCAATCTTAATACGATTCGGATGATTAAATGCTCCTTGTTGATGTTCAGACTGGTGCTTTCGGGTTAACTAGTCGGGAAATGTTTGCTAGTTTGAAAAAGATTAGCAGATTTCTGTGTCTTTTAATTAATCGTTAATAATAATAAGATAAATAACACTGATGACGACGACGACGTAAACAAAATCAATAAAAACAGCAGCAGCAGTAGCAGCAGCAACAATAATAATAAAGCATTTCACGAAAGTTCACAAACAAATAAGATCGTTTAAATCTTATAATGCAAGATCATCTGCCACTGGAACTATTTTCAACAGTCCTAAGCAGTTGAGTAATTATATACAAATAGAGTGCGCCCTTCATGAAGTACTAATGTTTAAGGGAAAATGGCTATAGAACAACATGTAGACCAGTCTACCACCATCAAGGAATTAAATCCCGAAATAAATTACATATATTCAATTGTATGTGCAAGGAATGGCATCCAGCAGTCACAAATGCGTGAAGAATGTTTTCGTAGCTATACATGTTGTGATATACAGCTTTAACATCATAAAATGATTCATCAATAAGATCAGTAATATTGATACAAAAAGGTCCAGCTCCTCACAGTGCACCGTATGCTTCAACCAAACACATATGTAGACAGACTATGCATCATGTGTTCATATATGATATGGGCATCATCATGTGCTCATATATGGAATGGTGAACCCGTTTGCAAACGATATAAATAGTAAATATCTTACTCGACAATATTAAGTTGTAGAATTTATTAGAATCTGAAGATTTTTGATTTTTAATCCAAACTTTACGTTACTTAATTAGCAGGCGGCGAGAGAATATATAAGCAAACTATTCCTATAGATTTTGAATCGTAGTGATTAGATTGTTACACAAACGTTAACATGTCTGGCAGCAATTCATCTTGTCAATTGTTATAGTAAATTATCATGTGATATACGTGAACTGATGGAGCTGCAACTGTTTCTGACGGTAGCAGCCGTGGGGGAAGGCGCCTGTCTAAAGAACACCGGCGACTGAATGCTTAAACTTTTTAGCAAATATGGAAGTTGAAAATAATATGTTCAATATAAGAAGAAGCAAAGAAGTATATACAAAAATTAAAGATCAACGGGGCTGATGTGCAACTAGATGAAACAAAATATACCAACTGTGAGAGGAACGCTGATAAAATTAAAAAAACACAAGCCAAATCAAATGGAATCTTAGATCTGCGAAATGCATGGAAAAGTTAGGCGTTGCAAGGCAAATACCAAATGGGCCAGAAATCCTGATATTTATACAAATATGGTCCATGCAGGAAGCGAGAGTTTCGTTATAACAGCTGAAGATCAGTGTCTGCCTAGCAGAAACTACGAAGCAAGCTTTTGGAAACTGGTATTGATCCTGCCTGCCGCTCTTGTAGAGCAACCAAGAAAACAATAGACCACCTCGTATCTGAATGCTCAGTACTAGCCTCAAATGAATATATTAACAACTATGATAGACTTGGCATGATAAACTTACACAGGATCATATGCAATGAGTCTGATCTCTCAAACAAGCAATACGGATCAAACAGACTGCTGCAAAAACGAATGGGCAGAAACAAATTCAGAAGTGGTGGAGCCAGAAGCCGTTGCATAGACAGTATATACTTCGAAGCTGCAATACTGATGTAGGTCAAGCAACAACCCATCAGTGACTAAGAAGCTCAGGATTGAGTCCAGAGACTGAGAGTTTCATATTAGCGGCACAAGACCGAAGCTTGCTTACCAAACACTAACAGGCTAACGTTCTTCAAAACGGTTCTG
>NC_142934.1:71115535-71118035 GCF_046866305.1 Octopus bimaculoides | reverse complement strand
CTTACATATGTATATATATATATATATATATATATATATATATATATATATATATATATATATATGTATATACACATATATACACATATATATATGTATATACACACATATACACTTATATGCACATGTATATACGTATATATATCTATTTATATTTATATATCTATGTGTGTATAGATAATATACATATACTTGTCCATATGAATATATATATATACACACATATATAAATAAATATATATACATATATATAAATATATATATAGATATAAATGTAAATACATACATACATACATACATATATATATATACATATATATATATATATATATATATATATATATATATATATATATATATATATATATATATATATATATATATATATATATATATATATATATACATATATATATATATATATATATATATATATATATATATATATATATACTGTGGTTACAATGGGGGATTAAAGTACATTTGATGTGTTAGTATAAGTGTGTGTCACAATACTTTGTGGAATAAAATTTCCCGTCGAAATATTTTATATCTACTTTTAAGTGGATATAATCTTATTCGAACAAACTTTTTTTTCTTTACATTTCAAATCATTTATGTATTACACAAAATGTTGACCAGCAAACTCTGCGAACAAAATCGCATACTTGATTATATAGGATCCATTTTACCGAAAGAGACCTGTTGATTTATTTATTGGACAATCGAAGAAATATTAATTAGGGTATCCTCATGATAATGACCAATACCAATATATCAACAATAAATTAAAAAAAAAAACATTGCGTACGTAGGTTTATATCTTCTGTCTCTTCATACCTATACATGCACATTCTTCACACAAACAAACACATGTGTATTTATTTTTTTATATGTGTTTGTTTACATATACATACATAGAAAGGGGTACATACACGCACGCACACACACATACACACACATACACACACACACACACACACACACCAATATATATTGCCATTAAGTACAGCGACAGAGAATGTGGAGATAAATATATCATGAAAATTTATTTATTTCCTTTTATTTTACAATATATATGTATGTATATATGTATATATATATATATATATATATATATATATATATATATATATATATATATATATATATATATATATATATATACGCGCGCACACACACACACACACACACAAAGATACATGTAATAAGAAAAATAAGCCACTAGTAAATATATTGTATTATCTACCTTGAATCAACACCTATTAGCACCGATAATGAATATTAAGTAGACCTGTGTTTGTTTCAAATTGTTAACGTACGATGCTTAGAAATATTCATCTTTCGCATTTATAAGCATAATATATATAGACGCATCATATATGTTTAAAATTAAGTGTGTGAGAGTATAATTTGTGTATGTAAGCTCACACACCCAACCATACGTGCACACATATACACACACACACATAGTTACATACTATTTTACATATACATTAAATTATATGTAAACCTTAACACCCACGAAGTGGAAGAAGTGAGGAGTTTATAAACATTTATGCACATATTCTATTTTTTAAAATTCATTCGCTTTTGCTCATCTGCGTAAGATTTATCGCTATGTTAATTTTCTCCATGCAATTCTTCCTTATAAGTAGTTTTCTTTGCATTATAACTACCAGTATGAATATGTAAGTTGTATTGAAAGCATTTTATTGGTCGGCCATAATGTTCATCAATATGGAACTGAGTATTTTATTTTCCGAAAAATTTTGTAAAAGATTTTCGTTGATATGAGCAAAAACCAAAAAAAAAAAAAAAAGATCAGCGTAATGTGAATATTTTTCGCTTATTAAAAGCATATTTCAATGTGAGATGTTGGTTTAAAAATGATATTTAGAATATTACTTGCGCAAGTTTCCTAAAGTTACATAACTTTTTGCAGAAATTGTAACAAAATTTTTTAATATATATCCTATCACCTTACACAATTTCACTTTTTATCTTCATGTGAATGATGAAGAAAATAGTGAAAGATATATCCAAAAACTCAATTAGGGTTACTTCTGTTAAAATTCCACCAGATGTCAAGAACTGTGTTATCTATAAACATGCATGCATACATGACTAAATAACCAAATGTATTATGTTTAAAGTAATGTCAGTATAGATATTCGAAGAGTAGTAAAAATGAGTGATTTCATAGATGCACATTTAAAGTTTCTTAAAAAAGAAAAAAAAAGAGAGAGAGAAAGAGAACCACCTACGGAAATGAAATTATGAATATATCCGTCCCATATGATATTGTGACCACTGTATTTGATGATATTGCACCGTATATAATAGATATATTGTGAATTACTATATTGTACATACATACATATTTATATAGCTAGATTGATAGATAGTTAAATAGAAAGATAGATAAATAGATAGATATAGGTCTAATTTCCAGTTCCAGTGGTATGTATATAAATGTATGTATATATTTATGAATATA
>NC_142934.1:71073035-71113035 GCF_046866305.1 Octopus bimaculoides | reverse complement strand
TTTCAGCATTGTTTTCTGCAATATGTCACAATAAAGCCTTGAATCCATCGTTCTCTCAATGAATGTGAGTCTTCCCACACAAGCCGCACTCATGCATTCCCAAAGCATAACATTTCCACCACGGTGTTTCCCGCTAGGCACGTTGCATTTGTCGCTATTATCTTCTCCTGGACGTCGCCATATTCGTTTAATACCATCTGACCCAAACAAGTTGATTTTAGTCTCGTCCATTCCAAAACTCCTTCCCCTTACATAGGTTTCGGCAAAAGAAAGACGAGTTGACTTATGCCTGGTAGTGAGGAGAGGCTTCCTACAAGGAATGCATCCATGAAGACCACACTGGTTCAAACTTCGGCGAACTGCTTGGGCGGAAACACTATTTCCACTAACAGAAGACACTTCTTGGGCCAAAGATGAAGCAGTACGTTGCCTGTTGTCCATCACGCAACGTTGGTTGTGGCGAATATCACACGCAATTAGAATAGAAGGACGATCTAGACGATGTTTATTGCTTAGCCGTCCAGTAGCTTTGTACCTCTGAATTACTTTGGCAACTGTGTTTACGCTAATATGTATTCGTTTGCTAATTAACTTGTATCCTAAACCATTCTTGTGCAAATTAAAAATAATTTTCTTCAAATCTTCAGACAATTCTTTTCCTTTTGGTGCCGTTCTAATCACAATGAAGATTTTTTTTTATTTTTGTTATCACGGTGCACAAATCAGAATTCCTGCAGATGCAATAACAATGACCGGTGCAAAAATGCCAGGAGAAATAATTTATTAGAATTGAAAATTATCAGAAATATCTGAATTTAGTAAAAAAAATGTGGATAAAATATTGAATACAGCAGATTTCCTTCAGGGTGTACAAATTGTTGTAAGGTCTGAAAATTAATATTTTTAAAAAATGCTTATTGTTTTGTGTTCCATATTTGTATAATGATTGCATGTATAATATATTTTATTCAGTATAAATTTCGTTTGATTTCCTTCGATATTGTCAGAGTAATGGCAATTTTACTGAAAATTGTTAGGAGTATACATATTTCTGTGAGAGACTGTATATGTACACGCACATACTCACACACATATATATCCATTTAGCTCTTTAAGGTGAAATGAATATCATATTTTAAATAGGTCATATTTTGCAGATCGATAGCATCTGGCTAGAAAAGTTTTCCTTCTAATCATTCATTGCACCATGTCCGGTTTATCACACTCCTTCCGTACAAAAATGTTATTACTCGAATCTCGTTCAGAAAAGTTTCCGCAATGCATTCATAGAAAATTTGGTCGCATACATTTTCAAAAGGGTTCACAGATCATTAATAAACGCCTATATAAGTGTATATATGCATCTGTCAGCTATTGTATTTACGCAATATCGTTGCCATTATTCCAACCATAATTAATACTTGTAAATTCATCAACTCTAACCCTGAATTCATGTGTACGAGTATGTCTTGTCGTTTGTTTTGACTTTGGTTCAGTTACCAGTTTAACCACATATCTCAACATTTGAATGCTACTATATATACTGATGTATATTTACGAAACTCCTTGATTATCCGGTGAGTCTATGTTATCACATAAAAAGAAACCCTTTCAATCTACATTAACACATCAATCTTGTATCGAGATTTTCATACTATCCCATTTGCAGCCAACAGATTCCTAGCACATACCAATTATGCGCACACGCTCACACGCACGCATGCACACACACACACACACACACACACACACACACACACACACACACACACACACACACAAGCACGCACGCACGCACGCACACATACACACACAAGTGTAACTCTGTAGGGAGAAGCTTCCTTCTCGACTGGGTCAGTCCCACTGCATGGCACCTGAGGAAGCTGTCTTCTAATATAACCTGGGACTGACCAAACCTGGTCAGCGAATTTGGTAGGCGGAAAATCAAAAAAAAAAAGACATATATGTGAGTATGTTTTCTACCTGTGTTTGTCCCCCACTACCGGTTGACAACCGTTGTTTGTGTGTTTACGTCTCTGTAACTTAGCAGTTTGACACTATGGAACGAAAGAATGAGCACTGTGGTGGATTTATCCGACTAGCATTTTTCAATGTGCTACTCGACCACGGAAATAAAGATAATCTATAGTATTAATATACGTGTCAGTGTGTTTGTTGATAATCTTGATATTATTGATATACTTATTTATAAACTTGTGCTTTGATGCCAGAATTGGTCGACTCTATCTAAAAAAATTCTGGTGAAGTTTTAAAGTAATATCTTGGGAATTCGCTCGACCACTAGAGTAGGGATCAACTGTTAGCTGAAATTTATCCAAATGCTACTGTTTCTTCTTGCTATTTTAAGAACAATTTGCCCGAGGTGCCGTTTTAATATTAGATATATTCCTTTCGACAGAGTATTGAGTAAAGCTAATCCTGTTTATCTACAAATTTTGCTATGTGATTTGAGCCCAAGTTTCGTACAAGCTAAAAGGTAAAAGAGGTCAATGTTCCTTAGTTTGCAAACTTGCCATTGTTTGGGCAATTCTGATGGAATATTTTCTCCATGCATCGTACCAATGATGTAGGGCTCAAGGAAGCGTTGGGGAGAATAGAATTTAAACTTTCATGACGACTCATATAATCATGGCCTCACATACCTGGCCTCGGGTATGTTTCACTTCTCGCGTTTTGTTTGATATAGGAAAAATAACTTTCACCTACTGTATTTTTAGTGTGAACGAGGTCAGGTAAAGAATTAAGCATGCTGTCGTTACGTTTCTCATGACTGGAATGTTGTAAGAATCCTGCGGGTCACATCGATTTAGTTACTGACGTTGATGCTCCAGCTTAGGTGGGCTACAGTTACATTAAATGTTTTGATTGTATCAGACGCGACGAAATTCTCTCCCAGAGTAAACGAATATATCTTGTTAATCACATATTTTTTTCTCAAGAAGTGTAGTTAAAATTTTTCATTGTATAGTAGTTTATTCTTTTAAACCCAGAGTTCTCAACTTTGCCATTCTTCCATTCACAATTGCAAAATAAAGCGTCATTTGTGTACAGAGCCAATTCTTTTTCTTTCATTCTTTCTGTCTCTCAGTTCACCTTTGTTTTTGTAGAACAATCCGGCATTGGTCGCAAGTACATAGGGAAGGATGGTGCTAGGTTTAAATGATGCTCGAAAGAATGCCAATGCCCCTTTGACTCCATTCAGTATTTGAAGAGCCAAGGCAAGTTAATAAGTGTGTTCACGCGCGCGCGTCTGTTAGTGTGTGTGGTTTGCTAAATTTAAATTAAAACAGATTTATCTTGGGAACGCCTGTTTACACATATTTCAAATTATATGCATATGTCTTTTCATATATTGATATGTAACTTTGTGCCAAAATGTAGAATTTTAATTTTGTCCGTATACACACGAAAAGTAATGGAATTATAAAGACTCAAGTGTAGTTGAATACTATATAAATGTAAAATCATATGTTTACATTTAACACCGGATACACTTCTATGTATTTACAATTGCATACATAACCTAATACACATTAATATTCATCCAACAGTTTCACCTTGCATACACACTTTGCAGAGTAGTAGTTTATGCACAGACATATTTAATTATATTTACTTCCAAAACGAATAACCAGAAGATATTTCGCCAATACCATTCAGTGTGCAGGTGTTTAATCTTAGGATAGTTCTACTGGGACCTGCTTGTACGAGCTTGTAGTTTTATAACTGTAAACTCGGGTGTTAATTAAATACTTTTACCTCGTCATACCTTATGGTGTATCATTTTACTTGAATACACCCAGCTCTTTGTACAACGAAGCTATATGTGTGTGTGTGCGTGCGTGTGTACGTGTGTACGTGTGTGTGTGTATGTAAATACATGAGTATTTGTGAAAATATATACTTATACGTTCATATATATATATATATATATATATATATATATATATCTATACAGAGAGAGAGAGAGAGAGAGAGAGAGAGCGAGAGTGAGAGAGAGAGAGAGAGAGAAAGAGAGAGAGAGAGGAAGAGAAAGAGACATACATACATGCATAAGTACATACATATATATATACGCTCACAAGCGATGAATAATGATCGAAAAACTAAGGAAGGAGATTGCAGTTCGTATCAAATTACCGCTGCTGAACTTTACATGTGACCAAAACGTTTAACTTTCAATGACCAAATACACCAAACTCTGGGTATCGATGGTTGACTAAATAAATACAATCTAAGGTGTCTCTTGATAGTAACAGCAAATATGACAAGTGTTTTGCTACCCTGCCTTTCTAGATTATGTTTCTCTTCTGTGTTTTACTCTTGCATGGCTTACGTATACGTTGTGAGAAACCCTATGCCTACTTGCAGTATGTCAGAAGTATACCATCAAATTATTCATAGATATTAAAAGAATGCAGGAAAAATGGTTTGCCCATCTCCATGAGACCCTTCACAATAATTAACCTCGATTAGGTTTTACCTGGGCTTAAACAATAACATCATGTATATGTATGTTATATTATCCTCATCTAGACATTGCTTCAAATTCACAGTTTGTATTAAACTGTTCTCCAAATTTCTTCCTATAATTCAAGATTTTTTAAAGTCTCGACTCTTCCTTCAACACATTTTCTACATGCATTAGACGTTAGATAAGTAGATGGAAAGATTGACAACTTGTGTATTATTGTTGATATTGCGCTATGTTAATTTTCAATGCATTGTAATTTTTGATGCGTTACATATAAATTCTGACTGTGAAGTTTCTTGAATATCTGGAAAATGTTACTTCAATTCATTTCCTTAGATGTTATATGTTAATTTTACTATGCAAAATTTGCAATTATTCAAATATTTCAAAATTTTAATCTTGTTTGGCGTTCATCTGAAATACAGATACGATTATAGTGAGATTATGATGGTAAATGTCTAACGTTAAGAAAATGCCAAGTCTTTCGTGTTCTTGTAGAAAATACAATTATAATACCCCAGACACTATTTCGAACAATGCCATTGTTGATTTTTGCAGTAATTTATATATACATTTATGAAGCCTGTATTGATAGGTGTTACAAGTATGTAAGAATCATATTTCGACGTATTGTCAAAGTCTACATGTGATGATAAAATGTATTGACCGAGATATTATATAAAACATTTGGTAATGTTACTTTTTCCACTTGCTATGTTCTATTGCAACTTACTGCTATGTTACAGAGGGATAAAATTTTGGCAATCACGCGTAGTTAAGAGGTATCAGTTTCCATATACACATGTATGTACGTACACACACACATATATACATATACATACATATATATATATACGTATATATACATACACACATAAATATACATACATGTATATATGTATATATATATATATATATATATATATATATATATATATATATATATATATATATAATGTACTGTTCTGTGATGGTGAAATTAACAAAAAAAGACTCAATCTGGTGAGAGATAAATATTATTTAATAGACACAATACGTGTTATTATGTGCTACTAATAGTTTCATATGTTGAGAAATAATTCAAAGAAATTCATTAGGTACAAATCATTACGAACTAAAAATTGAATGAGAAAAGAAAGGCGATAAGTTGAGAAGGAAGCATATACCAAACGTGGAAGGTTAAAAAGTTAAAAACGAAAAACGGAAAACGAAAAGGTAAAAATTTTAAATTTAAAATGGTAAAAGAGTTATCCTCCTTAGAACTTCAATTATAAGGCTGGAAAGATAGCGACAAGTTAATTAGGTATAGTCGGAATTTTCCACTTCTTCAAAATACTCTTCGACATATGTTTACAAACGCTGAAAATTTCACATCTATTGTTCAACAGTCAGTTAGGATCTTAGATCTGAAAAGGATATGAGCTCTTTCACCTAAACATGGCTTACATTAATTTCACAAGCAGGCTGTTCCGTTCATCGGATCAAATGTAACCCTCGTCATCGTAACCGACGGAGTGCCAGTTACATTGGCCAATATGTCCTTCATGCTATAAACAGCACTCAGAATTGAGAAAATTTGACTGTTGTGTGTAGAGCAACGAGAGTGCATCAAGGATGACTTGTTGGTGAAGAAAGGTGATTACTTAGCCTTACTGTTCAGGGTGTCTTTACTCTGCACTTGCTTAAAATGTCTTTCAGACACCAAACTTAACATTGTTGAACCTGAATATTAACTGTACCAATCATAGCAATATCAGAAGTGTTACAAAATATATGAACGCAACCGTTTCACGCCTGATTATGACAAGGAACGCCTAGTGCTGAGGATATTTCCATTTTAATGTAAGCACGTGGATATGTTGCGTCTACCAAATAGGTTTTTCTCACCAGCGAGGAGACATTTACCCAGTTATTAGATGGTGTTGGAAATAGCAATTCTCTCCTATTTCTCTCTTTAGAAAGGAAGACACGTTATTCAATGTAATCCTAGATACTCAAAACGGTAGTATGGACATGGATGAAATGGGATGTTCTAAGGAGAATCAGCAATAACAGTGGCCTCCTTTTCCTTATATGATGCATAAAAGTAGCAACCGCGTAACCATGAAGTAGAACACTTTCCATTTACTTGCACATTCACTTCACATGTCTGAAATATACTCATTAAATATAGACTATAATGTTCTGGCTAATTATTTATTTAGTTTCATATACAAACATTTTAAGGGTGGGGATGCTTCCTTTTAATTAATATTACTAAGAATTTATAACCGTCTCACTGACCTTAATCTAATTTCGTGTGTTATTATTTGGAAAGTTACTTGTGTTTTATGAAATGAATCATCAATAACACTGTGATTAAGTTTGTTTTAAGGTTTCCTTTTATTTAGTAGGATTATTGACTGCCGTTCTTTCTTGATCTCATTATAAATTCATGAAGTAATATAATTATATGTTTTTAATTAATCGCAAATTCACACAAGGAGATAATTTATTTTCATTTGTATTTAATATATTTT
The DNA here is from genome assembly GCF_046866305.1 of Octopus bimaculoides. NCBI lineage: Eukaryota > Metazoa > Mollusca > Cephalopoda > Octopoda > Octopodidae > Octopus > Octopus bimaculoides. The sequence goes on along the minus strand of NC_142934.1, from coordinate 71,106,021 downwards.
AGTCTTTATCAAAGAGTAATATAAATATTTATCATTATTTGGAAACTTTTAAATATTTTCAGTTTTATACAAATTGAAGGATACGACTGTGCATTTGAAAGTTGTTCCAATAGCTACTTGTATATTAAAGTGTTAAGCCTTTTCTGTACAAGTTCGAATCGTTAGGTGTCGGACAAAATGTTTAGCAGTATGTCTTCTGGCTCTTTACGTTCTGAGTTCAAATCTCGCCGAAGTCGCCTTTGTCTTGCATTCTGTCATCAATAATATGAGTACCATTTGAGCACTAGCATATTCTAAAGTTGCTGGTTTTGTGCCAAAATTTGAAACAACTATTACTTGTGTACTTGTATTTTTCTATAACTGTATGCACATTATACGTACTAGAACACAAAAACTGAAAGATATCAATGAATGGGACTTAAAACCTAGTTAAAGTTCTCACGTAAAAACATGTTTTTAATACTCCCAGCATCCCTTTCCCGCGGTTTCCTATCTTCTGGAGAAGTTGACAATTATCTGTTCTCATGTACCATCTTCCAGGCGCAGCATATGGGAAATCTGTCTCCGTTTTCGTCAGTAAAACTGGTAAAATATCAAAAACATAAATTTTCTAGAAACTCGTCATTTTCATACCGACTATACTGTTATAATAGATTATAGCATGAAATTGTGGCTGGATTATAATTTCTGATCATGTATCAGATATATCGAAACCTATGACACTGTTGAATTTACACCAAAGTCTCTTAATCTACCACTGAATCAGTCTACCGTTGTTCAAACTGAATATCAGCCGAATCAATCTTAATAGTCCGAGGAGGATTCAAAGATCATGAACGCATCTGCTCTACCTTTGATTAAATGGGAAAAATTGAGTGTTGAGAACATGTGACTTTTATAGCTATATATATATATATATATATATATATATATGATACATGTATGCGCACATGTATGAGTAAATGTATGTGTTTACGGCAAATACTGTTTCATCATTGAAGAAGCTTTTGTGCAGTCCAAAACTTAGTGCAGTGCTGGAAATAGCAGCCAAATTTCTTCAAATCACAACCTATAGTCTTTAAAAAAGGTAGGAAGCATTACCCAATCTAGTCTAATTTATACAAGGTAAAAATAGTGATGACTGATATAGATATAGACTTTTGTACTAAGATGAGAAATATAAACACTCCACTGAAATAGATTATGAAATCGAATTTAGATACTCTACTAGCATGACAAATAAAGGTACTCTACTAACTACAAACTACCTTGACAAATATAGATGACAAATGTCGAATACATTAATAATGAATGTGGGGTAACATGATGAATACAGATGTACTATGTAATGAATAACGTGGCAAATAGTTAATTAGTGACTATCATGAAAAGTATAGATACCTTACTAAATGACGGTAAACATGACAAATATTAATTTTCTACCAACTTGAGACGAAATAGAGATACTCTATCTCTAACAGAGTATTATAGCTAACGTGCTACCTACCGACCAATAGAGATGCATCTCTTCATTCTTTCGTTTCTGCTATTGTTGTTGTTTTCTTGCTTCTCTTTCACTTCATCTCATCTTCCTCCACCTCTCCTCCCCTTCCACCACTACCTACTCCATCGATATCTTATTAAATGTCACTGCTAACTTTATGCGTCCCTGCTACATATTTCAAACAGAAATGTACGTTCTCGCCAGATCTTTCTTTCATGCTGCCGTTTAGTTGTAGTATCTTGGCTATTCTAGTGTTGTTATGGCTTCCAAAGTTAATTCAATGCTGGACTGGTATTTTCAAACAGTCGTGTCCAGTGTTAATCCATCTCTTCCCAGAACTCTCATCTTTATCATGTTCTTGATGTTGCATTAATTTTTGTTTTACTTCAACTTAAATCTTAATAAAATTGCTTGCATATACTTGCATATATTTCTTTTCCTCTATTCAAAGAATCGCTCTCGCTTTAACAGCTCCCGATTCCTTGCGATTTAACAAAGATCACTTGTTTCCGGTTCTAGTGGATTTCAGATATTTTCCACATTACATATATTATTTCTGTAGTACTTTTTCATTAGCGCAGTTCTTTATTGATTTCATTACGGATCTAGAAATCTTATCTCTTATAATTTTCTGTAAGCTTATGTCCCACGCTTATTATTTATTTATTTATTTATATTTTTGTGGGGTGGGTGTCTGCATTCCTACATGAATAGATCTCAAAGAGTACTCAGTGTTCCATCCAACAACGGCACCTCGTATATTATTTCGTTAACCTGGTCATATTGATTTTTGCATTTGTTTGCATTAAGACTATGATGGACAGATATGCATTATATTTTATTGCTGTTGCTATTTTATTGGTGAATTTTATCTTTCTGAGATATTTATAAGAAAATCTGTTGCTATAGTTCTTTAATGATTCCCACATCCAGACTATCAAAAGTATGATTTCCATCTTTAGAATTTCCTATTATCAGATCTTCCGTATATTTTCTTTATTTCATTTGTTTTTGTTATGTTCAGATTTGGTATTTGCTGGTCAGGAGTCTTAAAGGATTCAAGTGTTTTGTTTTACTCTGTTTTGATATTTAGTGTGTTTTTTAAGTGCTGAGTGTATCTTTACAGTCTACTTTCTCAATGTGATTATGTTCCTGTTCAGATTCGTTACTTTTGAGTTACATTACACAACCGTCGTTTGGTGTTCCATTTATAGTTCTTATATTATTTTGTGATTGCAAATATATCTTAAGTTAAATTGTCTGTCTGGACCAGGTGTTAACTTGAAATCTAGGCTTATTTCATTCAATGTTTTACAAGTAGAAACGTACTTGCGTTTTTTCTTTTGTTTCTTTGTGTGTAGAGCGGAGTGTAACTGTACAGTATACCTATAGAATTAAGGTACGTTACCCATTGGTCTATTTATGTCTTTTCTGATTTATCGGTGACAATGAAGTGTCTACCACACACTTCTATTGCTCACATCATTTTTCGTATTTTTATGTATTAGATTCAATGTACACACGACTTTGAATGATATGGATTTTAATTGAATTGTCTGTCGATATGGTATTGATGTGATTGTATTAGGGTTCATTTAATCGACAACTCCCTCACCCAAAATTTCTAGTCTTACACTTTTGACTAGTGATACTTTACTTTGCTGTATTTAGTTATAAAAATACGTTCTAAGTTATAATCTCACTGAGGTCAACTTTACGTTTCATTCTCACGCATCGATAAAATAAAGCATCAGTTAAGTACTGTAGTAAATGTAATCAACCGAAATTGCTTGTTTTGTGCTTAAACTTGAAACAGTTAAGCGTCGGGGAAATGTTCTTATTAGCTCAAGCTTTTTTATGTTCAAACATAGTGGTTCCCTACTTGGGATCCGCAAAGGTAGGTTGTGAACTAAATTCATAATTTCACAATAATAATAATAATAATAATAATAATAATAATAATAATAATAATAATAATAATAATAATAAAATCTAGTGTCTTGTATATAAGAAATAAATGTTATGATTGCTACCGCCAAAATATGAGTTGTTAAACAAAAACTGGGCATTCACGCACCATCCAAAGTACCGATCTACTCCGATATATATCTGTTCTATATTCTAGTGCACCGTTCGTTTGGCTTTGGCATTCTTTGTTTCCGTCTGGGACATAAGCAACGTAACAAAATCTACTGATTCCAGTGCAGAGCCGTCGAAACTGTAAATGCTATTGCTGGACCTACTACATGAAAGTATTCTCTCAATCGATATTTCACGCAAGTCAAGTTTAACATGGGAAGGTTTAGGAAAGTAGTTGGGTAGAAAGAGAAGAAAACAATAATAAAATGAAAGACAATCGAGAGAGAGGAAGAGAGAGAGAGAGAGAGAGAGAGAGAGAGGGGGGGAGGTAGAATGTGTGTGTGTGTGTGTGAAAGAAAGGAAAATGGTCGATAGTGATGGTGGTTGTGATAGTGGTTGACGGAATTAACAGAAAGATTTAGCAGAGAAACGGAGGAAACCGGGAAGGAGGAAAGCGAGAAAGTGACCGAATAAACTACAAAAGCAAAAAGTCGAAGTAAATAAATAAATAATAAGGAGAAATTGGTAAATATTGAAAAGAAAAGGAATAGTTAGATGAAATAAGAATAGATGTAGGAAATAGGCGGAATGACGGAAAAAGGAGAAAAAGAAAAAGCGGAGAGAAAAATTCAAAAAATAAAAAGATAAAACGGAAAAATTGCTAAATGAACGAATAAAGCGTATAAGAAAATAAAGAAAAGATATCTAAAAGAATTAAGTAGAGCCTTTTTTATTCTTTTACTTTTTATTATTTTGCTTACATCCAGAGAAATATTCGCTAGATTAATGTGTACGTACAAAGTTTGGAGCCGAATCCTTCTTGAAGCACTTAAGGTGAGTGGTTAAATCTAGTGTAGGAACGAAAGAAGGGGATACAGCAATAGGTATGGTAGAAAGTATGGGTGTGAGGCATCATTTAATAGTAAGTAAAGAGAGAGAAAACAGAAATATTAGTGTAGTATGGACCGTAATTATTACATAGGACACTTTGACGGAAATGAGAGAGGGGGAGTTACAGAAAGGAAGAGAGAGAGAGAGAGAGAGAGAGAGAGAGAGAGAGAGAGAGAGAGAGAGAGAGAGAGAGAGAGAGAGAGAGAGAGAGAGGAGAGAACGTTCGAATGGATGGAGTCTAATCTGGGAATGAGGTGAAAAACTGGAGCAAGAATGTTTGAGGATAGGAAATGATAGATGTGAATATAGAGAGCGAAAAGTGGAAAGTGAATAGACGTAAGTCGAAAATATATAAGCAAGCGTAAAAAAAATATATGAAAAGAATGGGGACTAGGTTCCATTCAATGAAGAAAAACAGCAGAAAATGATGGAAAAATCTGTCTGTATGTATGATTGCACCAGTGGGTATGCTTATGTGAGGAGAAATATTTGTGTGAATATGTGTGGAAGGAGATAGATAGATAGATAGATAGATAGATAGATAGATAGATAGATAGATAGATAGATAGATAGACAGATAGATAGATAGATAGATAGATAGATAGATAGATGGATAGATGGATAGATAGATAGATAGATAGATAGATAGATAGATAGATAGATAGATAGATGGATGAATGGATGGATGGATGGATGGAGAGAAAGCACGTACTAATATAGGAATCGAAAAAATACGTGCAAGTTAATGACAATATGCTTGTTTCAAAAAAAAAAAAAAGAAAAGAAAAAATGAATAGGCAAAATAATTATGCAAGTAAAAAGCTAGGATTAAAGGAGGAAAATGTATAAGTAATAGATTTAATGAACAGCGTCCGATCAAGTGTAATTATATAGTAATATGTTTGTAGGTACGTGTTGCTGCGTGTATGTACATAGTGAGAGAACGTTATAGAGAGACATTGCGCAGAGGGAACGAAGAAGGAAAAGGAAAGAGGACAAGTTATACTTAGTATTGGAATACTTGTTTGTATCTGTGTGTATGAGCATGCGTGTGCGCGCACGTATATATATATATATATATATATATATATATATATATATATATGCATGTATGTATATATACATTTATACATATATACATATATACATAAGTCTGTGTGTGAGTGTGTGTATGTATATATATATATATGTATATATATATATATCCGCACATATGTGTGTGCGTAAGTGTGTCTATGTATATATATATATATATATATATATATATATATATATATATATATATATATATATATATATATATATATACACACATATATATATACACACACATGCATACTTGTGTGTGTGTGCTAATATGCACTAGTATACACACACGCACACAAATGGAGAGAGATTACATACAGATAGATAGATAAATAGATAGATAGATAGATAGATAGATAGATAGATAGATAGATATTTGCTAAATATATGAATAAATACAAGTGTTAATATGCTACTCATTGCAGGTAGTAATCTATATGTTAGTGCATACATTTATTTTTAAAAATTGAATGAAACTGCAGGAACTGAAAGGTGGAGAGAAGTGCAACTGAACGGAAGGGTAAAATGAACAACGGCAGCTGAACAATGGAGGCGAGTTCGGTTTGTGCACAGGAAGGAGTGCTTGAATAGATTGTAGAGAGAGGAAGCGGAACAGGACTACATGTCTGTGTAGGTATGTTGGCAGCTCCGTACTGGCAGTTCGAAGAATGTTCGGTTATTTAGGTTAGACGGGAGAGTGTAGATGGAGTAGCTGTGACAGAACGTGGCGTATTCAAAGAGAGCTAGAAATAGAGGGAATGAATTTTGAACTGGAGGAGAAAGTTGGGAAAGGAAGAAATATTTGGAAATATACACACGCACACACACATACACACACACACACACCCATTTGTGTGTGTGTTGTGCGCAATATATATTATATTCTATTTACTTATTATAATACATACATTCAGTATGTACATATGTGCGAGACAGAGAAAATAAGCAAGAGACGGAAAGAGTGGGAGCGTCAATAACTGACACGCAAGATAGAGGGGTTAGAATAGCAGTTATAGGTGAGATGTGTAGATGGACAGATAGAGAGTGAGTTAGAGCACGAAACTAATACTGAAATGAAGAGAGCGATTTCAAAGTCAGTGACTGTAGATATGTTTGCTGCAAAGAACTCACAGCGAGAGGAATGTGGTTGAGGAATAAGGTGAGAAGAATCTGTAGAGTCAGTGAGAACAAAAGCACGGAGTATTATGTAGAAGAGAGGAAGAGAAAGCGTGGAAGAAAGAGAGGTAGAAGTAAGCCAAGGGCAGTTGAATTAGACTTGTGAGAGTGTACATTTTATGAAAGGGATAAAAATTCATATATATATATATATATATATATATATATATATATATATATATATATATATATATATATATATATATATATATATATATATATATATATATATATATATATATATATATATATATATATATATATATATATATATATATATATATATATATATATATATATATATATATATATATATATATATATATATATATATATATATATATATATATATATATATATATGTATATATATACACATATAGGCGCGGGAGTGGCTGTGTGGTAAGTAGCTTGCTTACCAACCGCATGGTTCCGGGTTCAGTCCTACTGCGTAGCACCTTGGGCAAGCGTCTTCTACTATATAGACTCGGGCCGACCAAAGCCTTGTGAGTGGATTTGGTAGACGGAAACTGAAAGAAGCCCTTCGTATATATGTATATATATATATATATATATATTATATATATATATATATATATATATGTATGTGTGTCTGTGTTTGTCCCCCCCCATCATCGCTTGACAACCGATGGTGGTGTGTTTACGTCCCCGTAACTTAGCGGTTCGGCAAAAGAGACCGATAGGATAAGTACTAGGCTTCCAAAGAATTAGTCCTGAAACAAGTAAAAAGAGAGAGTAAATGTATATAAGTGTGAGTGTGTGTGTGTCTGCGTTTGAATATAGGATGGGAGGTTAGAGTGAAACGGAGAAAGGAAGACAGTATTAGGGACTTGCATCGAAACTTTTAAAGTTAAAAGGATACAGGACAGGAGAATAAAGTACAAAGAGCGAAGGAGGAACGCGAAAGAAAGAAAGAAATGAACAGTATAAGACGATTATTTTGGATGTTAGGAAAATTTTGATGCCAAGTGGGAGTTAAATGCACGAAGTATACCAAATGCAGCAACAAACGAGAAAGATGGGGGGGGGGGGAATCTCTATTTACGGGTACAGAAGAAGAAGGATTTGAAAATTTGGTGAAATATGTGTGTCTGCAGAAAAGAATAATAGAATAAAATACGGTTGAAGAAAGATAACACAGTTGAAGGAGAAATGAAGGGGGGAAAAATGGAAAGAAGACAGACTTTAATTTGTCACTTGTGCTAAATAACTCAATTATAGAGACGTAAACAAATCAACACCGCTTGCCAAACGATGATTGGGGACAAACTTAAACTCAAACACACACACACACACACACACATACACACACACACACACACACACAGACACACACACACACACACAAACACACACGTACACACACAAACACACACAGTAACACACACAGTCACACATGCACACAACATAAACCTACGATGGGTTTCCACACCGTTTCCATCAGCCAAATTCTTTCACAGGACATTGTGATACTTGCCCATACTGCGCGCAGTGGAACTGAACGCGTAACCACTTGGTTGCAAGGGGAGCGTGCAATCACGACAGTGTTGCCTGAGAGAGTTTGATAGAGCGAGAGTGACACAAAGAGAAAGACAGAAAGAGACGTGTATACATGTGCGTATGCATGTTTGAATATATGTGTATGTATGTACTTATACTTATGTGTGCATGTATATATAAATATGTATGCGTGTTGTGTGTGTGTATCCATGTATCTGAAAGTCCTGTTTGTTTGAAGGGTTGGAACGAAGGAGGGAGAAAAACAGATAAAAGGAGTGTGGGGAAAGCACGTGTGTGTGTGTGTGTGTTGTGTGTGTGTGTGTGCTGTGTGTGTGTGTGTGTGTGTGTGTGTGTGTGTGTGTGTGTGTGTGTGTGTGTGTGTGTGCAAGGGTAATTAGGAATGATATGGGGTTAGAGAAAAATACAGTGAATTTGAAATAGACTACCTGCAGGTCAGTAACGTGACAGGAAGGTCATATGATGACCAGACAAATGGAAGATGAACGGAAGTAAGAAATGGACAAAGTAAAGCATTAGTAAATAGATGTAATCAGAGAGGAATAAAAGAAAGTAGCTTGCTAGAAAAATTGATAGATAGATAGATAGATAGATAGATAGATAGATAGATAGATAGATAGATAGATAGATAGAGAGAGAGAGAGAGAGAGAGAGAGAGAGAGAGAATGAGAGAGAGAGAGAGAGAGAGAGAGAGAGAGAGAGAGAGAGAGAGAGAGAGAGAGAGAGATGAAAATGAAAACTGTGCATACGTATTTACTATAGTCATTGAAAGTGGTAATGGTACACATTAAGAGACCGAAAATTGTACTATGTCAGTATTAGTTGACAATACAGTCATAGAAGAAAAAATAGCACCGATCGATTATATTGAGGTATAAAAGGGACCATAGAAACTTTACAGGACCAGAACAAAATCCATATCGGATAACTCTATACGAAGTGTGAGTAAGAATGTGCACATGTGTATTTGCGTGTGTGTGAGTGAGAGAGAGAGAAAGTTAGACAGATAGATAAATCGAGATAGGGAGAGAAAGAGAAAGAGAGATTTTGTCGGAAGCGGAGAACAAAGTGGAAATAAATGTCAAATGAGTGAAAGAAATGAAGTAAAAATTCAAAATGTGAAAGAATGAACTGATAAATAAAACGAAGTAAGAGTTAAAAGGAAATTATGAATGGTGAGATGGAGAGTGAATGAGAGGTAGATACAGAGAACTTGAATTATTTACTAGGCTCCCTATTTAAACGAGATATTGGGACAAGAAATCTTCACATGGCGGATTTTAGAAACAATAAAATCCTCACTTGGACGTATTTGTTTAGATGCAGGACATTCTGGTTAAGTACGCCATTAAGTCCTCCATTCAACCCTCCATTCAACCCTCCATTCAGAGAAAATACTCCTATGCTAAAAGAACTGTTTGTTGTATCGTCTTCAAATGCAGAAGTCGACGTCTCATCAGACGGTGAAACAGTTTCGTAGAGTCTCGGACTCTTTGATTGTGAAACCAGATGTGTTTAGCTTCTTTTGACATTTATCTCTACTGGAAAGCATACATTTGTTAACTTGGATATCATCAGAAAATATGGCATGCATAAAATAAATATAATTGAACTTTTATAAGATTTTAATGCCGATACAGAACAAAGAAATGAATAAAATTTCTAAAATAAAGATATTTATTAACTTAAAATGAAATTGAATTTTAAAATTCTCATTAATAACTCCTCGGATAGCGACTATCTTTCTCTATGATTCTTTATGAGTCGTCTAGTGGGTATGTAGCATTATTTTACTCATTCCCTGCCATAAAGCCTAGTATGCGTACTCACCCTACACCTCTTATATTGAATCTCTATGTATTTCTCCTTTACACTCTCATCCTATGTCTAAAATGTGACTAGTGAAATCAATTATATCGGCTATCATTATATGAAGATACCTACAAAGTATATCTCTACTATAGTACAGGATACCTATAAAGTATATCTTAGAGTATACCTATAAAGTCAAATATGTTGTTATTTAACCCATTTCACATTGAAACAAACAGCAGTAGACATAGGAAAATAAACAGCAAAGTTGTCACTGTACGCTTTAAGACTAGAGCTATTAGTCACCAACCTGGACAGTGTACAGCACACTGTGTACGTTGAGATTTATAAGTCAGTCAAGTTGCTGACAAGCTGCATTCATAAACCTGTTTCCATTCACCATTAAAACCATCTCACTCCACTTAGGCATGAAAATGATGCTCTGTTTAGTATATCTTGAACAAATAGTCGAATATATTACAGGGTGTACTAGTTCCATTACACAAGAGTAGACAAATTACAACTTGCATATGGGACAATTTGGAACGGGGTTTTCGATACCCATTTGTAATAATTTCACTTAACTTCATGTCAATAATACATTTCAGAAAGGCATGAATACTACACATGCCCCTTGTCTGATAATGTGGTGGCCTATATCTATGCAAGAAATCAATAACTGGATATAGGGAAGACAGGCACAGTAAGTGAAATAAATTTAGGGTATGGAGTGTAACAGCGAAAGAGTTATTCCGACAGACAACCAAACAGACAGACAGCATTAAAGAACAGGTACCAGGAGACAATGGAGAAATAGTGTCTGCATTGACAGCCTTAGCAGACAGTGAGGATATAGGAGAGAAGTGGAGAGGGGAAGACTGAACCAGAAAGGAGTAAGCAGGACTTAGAACGAAAATAAATAATACGTTACAATAAATAAATAAATAAATAAATAAATAAATATAATAACGGAATTGGCATAGAAAACTAAACATCAATTGAAGATAAAAGTAAAAGTTGGAAAGGAGTGAAGAAAAAATTATAATAACATTAAGACGAAAACAAAAATGAAATGACAATAATTAAAAAGTGGGGAAAAAATGAGAAAGCGAGCAAAGAGAAGAGATAAAGAACAGAGAGGAAGGAGATGAAGCGATAGTTTAAAAGAAAAAGAATGAAAGGATTAAAAAATAGAGAGAGAGAGGGGGGAATGTAAAGAGAAAGAGGGGTTAAAAAATAGGAAATGATGTTTATAATGTCAGAGATGACAAACAGCAAAAATATATAGAAAACATGTATATTAAAAAAGTCTGTGAAAATAGAAAGAATCAGAAGAGGGAGAGAGAGAAAGAGAGAAAGAGGAGGGGAGATAGAGAAAGCGAGACACAAAGAGACGGAGACGTTCGAAAGAGAACAAATGAAAGAGAAAACGGTACAAATACAGATTGAAACCAAATGAAAATTGATCAAAGCTGGAATGTTTCAGGTGAAGAAAATGAAGTCAGGAAAAAATAGCAAATCACAACTATGATAATGACGATGATGAACTCTTTATACAATATATATATATATATATATATATATATATATATATATATATATATATATATACATATATATATATATATATATATATAAATATATATATATATATATATACTATGGGGTTTGAATCCATTTTACAAGGTTAAAAAACATTACTCGTAAGGAAATACTTCGATATTAAAACTTCAACCAGAGTATCAATGAGATGCTCAACTTAGCTTTGGTAACCCTGAAATCAAAATAGTAATTTTTACATGATGTCTTCGAGAAGAATCTGAAGAAGGTTCAATCATGCACATCACTTTTTGCCCTTTTTTCCATGAAACTTGGGAAATTATACAAATGATAATGTTGTTTTCCGAAACCATTTTTAAAAATTCAGTTTATAAATAATTTGTAAATTCATCATATTTGACAAAGTAAACTTCAATCTATAATTCACTGACGGCATTTAGAATCTTTTACAATTTCTTGTAAGCATTGTTGTTGGTACTCCGTCGCTTACGACGGAGAGGGTTCCAGTTGATCCGATCAACGAAACAGCCTGCTTGTGAAATTAACGTGCAATTGGCTGAGCACTCCACAGACACGTGTACCCTTAACGTAGTTCTCGGGGATATTCAGCGTGACACAGTGTGACAAGACTGACCCTTTGAATTACAGGCACAACAGAAACAGGAAGTAAGAGTGAGAGAAAGTTGTGGTGAAAGAGTACAGCCCCGTGGAGCTTTAAGTGCTTTCGCTCAATAAACACTCACAACGCCCGGTCTGGGAATCGAAACTGCGATCCTATGGCCGCGAGTCCGCTGCCCTAACCACTGGGCCATTGCACCTCCACTCTTGTAAGCATAAACTGCAGCTATTTAACATTTGCCTTACATTAAGTAATACATAAGAAAATATACTGTAGATGGCAATAGACGACTATTTCATTATGCCTGCGTTGAATTATAACTCACTGTATCGAATATGTGAAAGTTATTGAAAAAAAGAAAAAAAAATACCTACGCTCAGATAGAAACATCCCCCAAAATATCCATTGTGTCAGGCTTGAATATAAACCCTAATTTAACGCCTTCAATACCAGGTCCAAAAATGTTCCCACTTTGTTTCCAAAGAAGATGCTAGATCATCGATGCCAAAACTTTTTTTATATAATATCCGGTAGAGGTAGGTGGCCGTTGATGTTTTGATTGCGGCAGAATTAATGATTAATATAAATAAAGAAAAAAGGACGGGGCGTTTCTTTAAGCACTTTGAATATCATTACGGTTTCTTTGGTCTACATTTGATTTAATACTACACATCAATCTAAGTAACTATCTGAGTGAGAGAGAGAGAGAGAGAGAGAGAGAGAGAGAAAGAGAGAGAGAGAGAGAGAGAGAGAGTGGAGGTGAGAGAGAGAATGGGAGAGATAGAGACAGAAACATAAGGCGGCGAGCTGGAAGAAACGTTAGCACGTCGGGCGAAATGCTTGGCGGTATTTCGTCTGTCTTTACGTTCTGAGTTCAAATTCTGCCTAGGTCGACTTTGCCTTTCATCCTTTCGGGGTCGATAAATGAAGTACCAGTTACGCACTGGGGTCGATGTAATTGTCTTAATCCCTTTGTCTGTCCTTGCTTGTCCCCTCTACGTTTAGCCCCTTGTGGGCAATAAAGAAATAAGAAACAAAGAGACAAAGACAGACAGAGAGATCAAGACGAAAGATAGATGAAGAAAAGAAGGGAGATGAGAGAAAAAGATGAATCTGTGTGTGTGTGTGTGTGTGTGTGTGTGTGTGTGTGTGTGTGTGTATGTATGTGTGTGTGTGTGCGTGTGCTTGTGTGCTCGTCGAGAAAGACAGAGAGAAAGAGAGAGACACAGAAAGAGTAAGAGAGAGAAAGAGTAAGAGAGAGGGAGAGAGTAAGAGAGAGAGAGAGAGAGAGAGAGTAAGGGAGAGAGAGAGAGTAAGATAGAGAGAGAGGGAGAGAGAGAGTAAGAGAGAGAGAGTACTGAAGAAATGGCAATCGTGTTTTCAAAATCTGGTGCGATTGGCTTTGATTCAGCACTTGTCAATTTTACATAGAAAAAAAGCACTCATGAACTTCCCAAGAAGTGAATGGTGGAAGAAAATTTATGCACTAGTCAAGAGACTTCATCTTCAGAGGATCGGGAACTGCAACGTGTCAGTACATACATACATACATACATACATACATACATACATACATACATACATACATTCGACGAAATCATAGTGCAAATCCTTATACTCAGGTTCAATGTTTATAGATAACCATGAGCTAAGAGTTTTACTTGGTTACTTAGCTTGTTAGAAATATCATGCATGTCTACAAGCTACTGCTGAAAAGTTCCTGGCTTAAGTGTATCGCGTCCTGGGTGGAGGCTCAACATTCCGAGTTCTTTTACAAAGCTTAGAAAAATTGGAGGACCGCTGCAATAAGTGTGTGAATCTGAGAAGGGAATATAGTGAATAAAATCATAATTAAATGATGCTCCTATATTTTCTGTTATCCAAAGCCAGGAACTTTTCAGCAAACCCTGAATCTCAATCCATAAGCTGCTGTCTTCTAAAATATCCGAACAATACAGATAATGTAATACATAATATACAATGTATGGTGAATGAAACTTCTTTGTTCAATCAGTGCTAAAGAACAATAACAACCCCAATTAACTTGACTTATCTGGTTATGTCTCACTGGGTCAAACTCATTTTTTTATCTGATGCTTTGAATTACTTCACCCTAATTATTATACAGATAAAGTACTTTTTGTCCCAGGTCGTCTTAGGTGTAAATAAATGCAAATATGCAACTACAATGAAATGTGAAGAAGGGGAAAATAATCTTCAGCAAATTATTTCGGCTTGGAAATTTAGTTTCACGTTATAACACTTAAAAGAGATACTATTTTAGTATTCATTGTTTTGTCTCCGTGTTTCCATTCTTTATTTTTCTTTATTTCTCTTTCCTCCTCTCTGTGCGATGGAGTCTATAATAAAGTCCACTAGAGTGACATTTCGAGATCAGTAAATGCACTCCCACATATGTAAACACTTACACACAGACGTACACATACTTAGACGCTTACACTAAACATTCGCTCGATCTGGTAAAAGTCACTGCCGAATGTATTCCCCGTAAATCACACTAGTAACATAAAAACAGTCGGCGTTTGGTCAAGTAGTCCTACTTTCATTTTATCTGAACAAGGTCAGGATGTTCATTTTTGGACCACATTTTATGATACGTCTTGCTAATTAACGTTAAGCCGGAGTTAAACAATTACAGCAAAGCCTATGCATGGGCGTGTGTGTGTATATTTATGTATGTATATTTATATATATAACCATGCGTTCCTAGATATACAAACGCACACATACACACATACATGCTCATATATAAAATGACATCTAAAATAAATGTTAAGAGAGCGAAAGCATACATATGTGCCTGTGTCTGTATTTGTGTGTATGTTGGTATTAATTGTACCTGTATATACCAACACTTATACAAACATTTATATATCTGCGTTTACGAGTTAATGTTTACACACTGTATGGATAGAAAAATCCTTACGTAGAGAGAGGTTATCCTGCAAAACAAGGTTTTTAGGCACAAGAATCCCTTTATTTTGTCACTCTGAGGATCAACTTATTCAACCAAGGTAAAACAAAACAATATATTATTTTACACAATATATTCTTTTACCATATATATATATAAAACTAAGTGTTAAAGCTTTTCTTTTATTCCCTCTCAGTGTCCGTCTCGACGAACATATAACAGTTTATTGTATCGTGGCACGATGACTTAGGGGACAGTTCACAGTTCCCTTGAGACATAGAGATGCCAGGTTGCACTACATTAGTTTATAATGCTCTGAATACAAACAGTAGTTCTATAGAATTACTATTTCAGCACAATAAATTTCTTAGTCCGAATCGAATAGAAATGAGCGATTTGGGGTTTGGAAATTAGTAACTGTAATATTTACATTAGAAGCAGCCTCGGCAGCAGCATCAGCAGCGACAACTACAACGACAACAACAGCAATAGTAAAATCTGACTAGGTGAGGTTGTACAGCAGCAGTAGTAGAAGTAATAATAGTAAAAGTCATCGTAGAAGTATTGATATTATCATTGTCAGTTACTGCTGCTGCTACTTCGTTTGTTGCTGCTGCTGCTGCTGCGGGCTGCAGTAGTTGTAGAAGTATCAGTATTAACACAGGTGGCAGCCATGCAGTAGAAACAGGAGGAACTGCACAGTATGATATCCGACAGCAGTAGCAGTATTTGTGTTTGTTGCGATGTTAGTTTTGGAAATGTTGTTATAGTTGTTAATAATGGTACTGGAGATAACAGAACTGGTGTAATTGGTAGACTCTGTTTTGTTTTACTTTGGTTACTTTTGTATTCCCTATATTTAAAAAAATACAGCAGTAGCGATATTTGATAAACTATTTGTCATAGTTCCTTTACCCTGTACCAAACCTGTTCGAGTAGATGTACGATTTGAAATAATCCAGCCATGACCATTTCGTCTTGTTCAGCAGCCTCTTGTAAGCTATGTATCTTTAAAATGTGTTGCTTCCTTCATGCAATCTGAATGAAATTTGGTTACTCTTTCTAACAGGTTGAGCTGGTGAATAGAATTTCCCTCATTCATTCGTAACTAAACCGCTTTACAGTATGGAGATTATTGTTGCTGTTGATAATGTAAAATTTGTTGTTCTTCCCCACCATATGAGCAGAGGAATTACTGTCAGGACCATCACAGTTCAGTTTTTTTTTTATGTAAGGGACTATATTGCTTAATGTATAACCTTTTGTTTTAAACGTAGGGTGTAATTGTTTGCTATTTGTAATCAGACAAAAATATACTCAAAACACTTTGTCATCGTTGCTGTTGCCTATAGATCAATCCCAACGTATCACACATATGATCGAACACATACCAGCCATCACTGCCCCGTGTTTTCAGGGTATGCAGAATCTTATTACGTAATATTTGCCGTCCTTAAAAAAAAATAACAGGTCATGTTCAATAATGTATGTGGTGTCTGATTTTAAGGAGATTTAGATACATTTTTTTTTATCTGGTGGGCTGAGGAACCATGTATTAGTCCCCTACATAAGACCTCGCTAAGGTCAAATTAACGTTTCATCCCTCCAGGGTCAATAATATGCAATAAGGTACTGAGGTCGGTAAAATCGACTAATCCTATGCTGCGATTAGTAACAATCGAAGTATGCTGCTGTATTTCTATCTGTTTCTTTACGTTCTGAGTTCAAAATCTATCTGTCTATCTATCTCTATATATATATACATATGTATCGAATTTTCAAATCAATCAGGTAGAACCCTTCAGCATTACATGCAACTGCATATCGTACCTTGGGGTCTTCTTTATCATATATTTATATATTTATCTAGAAAAGTCAAGTATGTATGTATATATGTATGTATATATATATATATATATATATATATATATATATATATATATAATTCTTCCATCTACCCAGGCTCTGCAGTGACGACCATGACTTTGAGACTCAGTTTCAACTCATGGCTCACCACTTCATCCTACAGAGATATCTCCCCGTCATTATCCACACTGCCGTCACCCGAGCACGATCTGTGGACCGTGCCTCTGCTATTCTCCTCGCATCCGCCCCACCCTTGCCCCTCTCCCGCTTCTCTTACCCTACCACCCCTCCACCCTCCACCTCCAACACACCATTCCCCGAGCCTTCCGGCGACTCCAGTCCGATCCCTCCACCTCGCACATCTTCCTCATGCTACCCATTTCCTCCTTCAAACGAGCCCATAACCTGCGTGACTTCCTGGTCCATACTTTCTTCCCTACCCCTGCCTCCCAGCCTGGGTCCTCGCCCTGCTGCCACCCACGCTGTCACACCTGCCCCAACTGCTCCAACACCACAATCCTCTGGCACCCATCACCATCCCTATCGCGTCACCGACTCCTTTACCAGCACCTCTAGTAATGTTATTTACTTCATTTCCTGCTCTCTGTGTTCTTCCCGATATATTGGTGAAACGGGATGCCGCTTTGGCTGACCGGTTCGTGCAGAACCTCCGAGACATCAGACTCAGCAATGATACCCTGGTCTCGTGTCACTTCCACTCTACCGGTCATTTGCTACAATATCTGTCTGTGTTCGGACTATCTCTGCACAGGAGGCACCCGGACTCCCGCCTTCGCCGTGAACAAAAATTAATCTTCTCTCTTCACACCTTAGCACCATATGAGCTCATCTCACTTCTTCTCTTTATCTTACACCAACCCCACACAGATTCTCACAAACCTCCCACATTCAACTTCCCCCATTCACCTACACACCTGCATATCGCCGACCTCGGTACCATCACCACACACACATCACTATACAAACACCCATACACACTGATTATGTCATTAATCACTTCACACACCATTACACACACACTCACAACAGCTTCCCACTCCACCCACACTAGCACCCACCACTTTTCACCACCCACACCACACACCATTATCCGCACGCCCACACACAATCTTCAATATGGTCACCACACATATCACTATACGAGCAGCCACATATACTGTTTAATTCAGTACACACATCACATACCATCATGCACACTCCCACACCCACACAAGCGCATAAACGCTGAGCACATGCAATATATACACACACGCACAACCGCGACACGCAAAGACAAAGGTAACTTTCGCCCACAAACATACACTATACACAGGCACACTATTTGGTCACAGACACACACTCACATATGCATGTGCACACACCACCTGAAAAAGCACACATCAACTGTTACGTACAACAACACACACACACGTTCGACTCACTCACCCCATTCACACATACACATTCACACACCATTCTCATATACGCGCACACACACACGCTTGCGCACCATGGTTCGTCGGGGAAACAATTACCGTTTTTATTATTATCTCCCTTTCATCCAACCTCTTTTTTTACAGTCATATCGCAATGTTGGACTATTGCACTCTGCACGATTTTTCTCTCTCCGTTTCTTTTCATTCTCTGTCCAGTTTTTTCCCTTACTCCTTTCTGTCGAGGAACGTATGCTCCAAACCTATAAGGCTCTTCCATTTGTCCCGGGCGTTAAACTAATATACTTGCTCGTTGATCATACATGTCTTCGTCTTTTGTTTTCTGTACATTTGAACTATTTGAACTATACACACACACACACACACACACACACACACACACACACACACACACACACACACACACATATATATATATATATATATATATATATATATATATATATATATATATATATATATACATATATAGAAATGAATGAATATCAATATTAATAACCATATAAGCATACACACGCATACATGTATTAATACAGTTGCATGTCCTGAAACAAGATTATTTCGTCATGAGTAGATGTTTATTATTCCGCAATATATTATAGACACTATCACACGGGTATATAAGGGACACATAGTTATTTTGCAATGAGAGCACAATATGCATATGAGAGAGGGATGTAGAGAGAGGAGGAGAGAGAGAGTGAGAGAGAGAGAGATTATTTTGGTCGAGTCAGTTTTTTTGCTACTCTGAGTTTCACCTATGTCTCAGAAAATCTGCAAACAACTGTATGAGTGTGTGTGTGTATAGAGAGATATGTGTGCGTGTATGTGTGTGTATGCATGTGTGTGTGTGTGTGTGTGTGTGTGTGTGTGTGTGATGTAGAACGCAACCAAGTGTTATAATCTCGTTTTCAGAATAGTTCACAAAAGTACCATTTAACCGAACACATCGCAAGTTCTTCATCTACATTACATATGTGTAACTGATGTCCCTATTGCACGCAGAGGTGATATGGGTTATGATTCTGCTGTAATGATCTAGTGCTGAGTATATTCAATGTTCCACAGTGCCTGATGTGTTCAGTGTATGTAGTTAATAGGTAAATGTGCAAGAGATATATAAAGGAATCATATTATATGTATGTACGTTCAAATTTATGGATGGATTGATGGATGGATGGATGGATGGATCGTCTCATATCCTACGGTAATATTCTCTTTAGTCAACTCAGTCTCCGATAATTAAGCTTCAGATACAAAAAGGAAGCAAAGAAATAAAGTGGGAAAATAAGATGAGAAAAAACTTTATCTATACTTATATGTTTTTATATGTATGTATGCACATTGTGCATTTGTCTGTCTGTCTGTCTATGTATGTATGTATGAATGCATGTTGTATGTATATATGTATATATATACATACATATATATATATATATATATATATATATATATATATATATATATATATATATATATATATATATATACATATATATATATATATATATACTTATATGTATATATACTTATATAATTATATACATACCCCTTACATACACACTCATACATGACCATATATTTATCAGATAACTATACGTAGGCAAATACTCTGTGCGTGTTCATCGTGAGTGAGGTAATAACGATATAAGAAGGAAAAGAGAAATCAATATAAGCAAATTATTTGATGTTTACTATTTGCCGTTCCCCCTCTGTGTTGTAACTTTCTGTACGGATGTAGCAGAATAGTAGGAAATACGGGTAAGAGATATTGACTTTCAGGTATCAAAGCAATTGTCAACACATTCTGTTTTCTGTACTCATTTCACATATACAGTATAGTCTGTGTGAGGTACGCGTGTGTAATGTTTGTTACGGACTGTCCTCGTGTTAACATTGATTAAGCACCGCTATTATTCTCTCTGGCTATAGCACTTTATCTTCATGAGTACATTATCTAATGTGCTATTCTTCTGTTAAAGAGGGACAGTGTTATCTAAGGAAATTTCGTTACGAATTTTAGCACTCCAAGAGAGTTCTTACGAGTTCTCTCGTTGGCCCGTACAAATGTTAGCTTAAAATATATTCATGGATACGTGTGCGCTCATATTGATGAGTGTTTGTATTTTGGAAAACGGAGGAAAGGTGTTCAAACCATCGACATGTCTCATCTGTTGTAAACTAAAACTGTTCCAGTCATTGCTCTGTGTCACTCGTAATCGAATTAGGCAAGTTGCGTAATATTGTATGACTAGAAATTATCGTGAAAACTTCGAAATATTATTAATCATTGATATATTAGTTACCCATAAAAAGCAATAGAAAATACATCACACATTCATATATTCAAAAGTCATGGGAAAACTGTAAAAGAGATTTAAACCGTATATAGATTTTTTTTATTGGATGTGCTTGGAAGACCTTACCTCGGGTAACTATTGCTTTAGAACATGGTATCAAACTTGTTTGCAGAACAGATTGAGAGTGTAAACTAGATCTCATAATAAAGAGCGAAGTTCAATTCACGTTATAAACACTTTATTACAAGTAAAAAAAAAATAATAATAATGATGTGTAGAAACGTGCAGGAAAGATTGATTTGCGTGCCACATATACAGTGCTAAGAGAGTGAACGAACATAATTTTTCAAATGAATGCACACATTTCTTCAGAAAACCAATTCTTGATAGAGAGTTTGCACTATTTTTAGTTTCAAAATATTTCTATATGGACGAACATGAACGTGAATTTGAGAACAAGAAAATAGACCTTCGTTTTGCTCGACGTGCAAACACATGGTGAACGGAAAAAAGTTCACATCTTTCGGATTGAAACGCGTCCTTTTAATTGGTTAAGATAATGAAAGATTCACTGATTTGACTAATCGATACAAGTATTTAAAGCGATTCCAGCCCGATTCCGAACTCTTACAAACTAAACACATTCTGAAGAATATTTCAAACTTAAAAAATAATAAAATTATATATATATATATTATGTGGACGAGGGGGTAGATTAATCATTGCCACAAATCAGACGCGGCATATGGGACGCATGTTTGTCAATCTTGCTTTAGAAAAATATAGACGATTTAGAAGACAACTACATATGAGAGAATATTTTAGCATATTTGTAGTCGAACATACAAAAGAATATATAGAAGAATTGACTATAGAATTTACAAAAAGTCCTATTAATTGCATAAAGTCCAGCTAATGATTTTATAGTTCCTAAGGTCCTCAAGAAAATGCTTATTTATATGTTTTTCTTATTTATAAGATATACCTGCATATGATATACGAAAAAAAAAAGTAATTTGATTAAAGTTTATACATATGTATATATTGCGGGGATGGATGATGTTATCTAAACATTAGAGATTTACATTATCTCTTTAAAGTAAAAATAGCAGAGCTTTCTGATGGCACCAAAATTGAATATTTCGACTGACTAGTCGTAATTTCTTCCACTTTTTTGTCAAAACACATTGAATATACATCGTGTACAGGTGCCTTTTAGTGTAATTTATTGTAAGCTTTTGTATACACAAATTCCTCTATATTCCTTGATTTTTAGGGTGCACTTTTATTTTCTTTGTTGAGACACGGATTTTTTAATTAAGCTGTGACGTATTGTATTCTCTCTACTTTATCAATTATTTATTTACGTTTCAAAAATTCGTTTCATTACAAATAGCATTAACAACATTATAATTTTTATGCCCTACATATGATCTTCCCCTACATAAGATGAAGTTGATTAATAGATTTAAAACCATTCAGATTTCCTGATACTGTCTTTTTGATAACTTGATGCAGAACTAAAAAAAAAAAAAAAAAAAAAAGACGGTACTCTGCCGTTTCTTAGTTTGTTTCAATCGTGCGTTCTTTCTACATTTGATTATAGTCATTTTGCAGGGAGGTTCTTGAAAGTGTAGGAATCAAGTGTGTGTGTGTGTGTGTGTGTGTGTGTGTGTGTGTGCGTGTGTGTGTGTGTGTGTGTGCGTGTGTGCGTGAGAGAGTATACGAGTATTGGTGTATGTCTAAGATCGCTATCATTTCCAGATTTCATTTCAAGCTTGGGACAATAAAATAATTTATGAATCATTTTCTAATATTTATTGGAGCCATTTTATCACATAGCTAACAACAAATAAGCGAATTATATTTGCCACGAAACTACGTAGTCACGGTTATGAAATAATCTTCTTTATTATTTTAGATTAGTGAAGGTGAAGTTGAGATTAAAGAGTTGTACTGGATATAATGTTGTATCAGCCTCACTATATCGTGTGTCTGGAATCAAGTTTGATTTTCATTACTACAAAGTCAATAAACTACGAACTGGTAAGATGCTAGGTCGATAGTATATCATTTGTCATGAGTTAAAAGGCTATACGCTTTTCGGTCGAGATTTCAAACACATTTTATATATCTTGCCAAGCTTTTCATAATGAGAGTTATCCATCAGTTTATAATTGGTCTTATTGATTTGAAGAAAGAACGATTTGTGACTTTCATTCATTTATCAAACGTGTTAAGTATATGCTTAAATGGAAACAGTGGGAAACTGAATTGCATATCCATCCATCCATCCATCCATCCATCCATCCATCCATCCATCCATCCATACATACATACATACACATACACACACACACATATATATATAACACAGACAGACACACACACACACACACACACACATATATATGGATGTATATATAAAGATGATACACGCACAGAGACACGCACACATATATATGTATGTATATTTATATATATATGTATATATATAAAGATCATATATAATTTCCCTTTCATTCTATGTGACTTTAAATTTTTATTTATAGTTTAACTACACTCGCTCATTATTTCTCTCTCTTTCTCTCTCTCTCTCTCTCTCTCTCTCTCTCTTTCTCCCTCCCATCTTTCGGCTTCTCTCGCTTGACAAATATTCACTTACACTAGTCTCCTTACTTTTTTGGGACAGTATTGCTTTCAGTAGAAAGTGGAATGCAGGTAGCCTACTTGACAGTTATAAACTACCTTTAATGCATATATATCAGTCATCTGTTTCGTCTGCTATTATAAACAAAAAATAAAAATCGTCTTAACATCGGTATTTTCACCAATCATATAGAATTCATTTTATAACTTTCGCTGAATTGTAGAAAGTATTGTTGCCCTTAGTGACGGCTTAAAAGGCACAAATAACGGTAACTGTCATCTAAGTAATTAAACATTTATCATGGATGTGATATTTTATTTTCAATTTACCCTCTTCGATAGCTCAATGAAAAGCAACGGATTTTTGTTGTCAACACAAGAATTCTTCTTTTGTGTCCGTTGTACCACATTCTCAATGTTTCTACCGTTCTATCTCTCTCTCTACCCAACTCGGTTTTCTGGCATTAATTTTCTATTATGTTATCAAACTTAATTCTATAATATGCATCTTTTTACTTCTTTTATCTTTTTCTTGTTAGTTTTAGTTGATATATTGTATGAAGGTAATCTACACACATGCAAACACCCAAATATACGTACATGCACACACACACAAGAAATACACGAAACGCACAACACTCCACACAACGCCCGCACTAGGTTACTTGTACACATTCACACACACATGCCCAGACATTTTCACACACACGCACACACACACACAACAACCACACACACACACATGAACATGTTCAAACGCATACACATACACTGCTGTACATGAGACGCACATCACTCCACAAAATGTACAAACTAAGTTACTTATTCATATACATACACATAGGCCCACATTATTTTAAGTTCACCCACACATTCATTCACACACGCTCGTCCCTATACACAAATATACATTCAGACACACCATTCTCACATGCACAAACGTGCTTGCACATCCTAGTTCGGCCGGGTCACCGTTATTATCTCCCTTTCACTCAGCCTCTTTCTTCCGGCCATTTCATTATGTTGAACCGTTATCCCCTGCTCATTTTTTCTCTCTCCGTTTCTTTTAATTTGTTCACTCTCCGTTTTCTTTTTATTTGTTCTCTTTCCATTTTTTTTCTTCTCTATCCTTTCTGTCGAAGAGTGTTGGCTTGAAACGTCAAAGTCATTTCTATTCTTCCCGGGCGTTAAACTAATACACCTGCTTGTTGCTCCTTCGCCTGTCTTCAGCGTTTGTTTTCTGTAAATTTGAACTATATATATATATATATATGTACAGGCATATGTGTGTGTGTGTGTGTGTGTGTGTGTGCGTGTGCACATGGATAATATGGATAAAGAAAGATATGCATACAAATATAATATATATGTTGAATTTAGTTAAATTAATTTCTTTAGATGTTAAATATGACTTAGTTTTGTTCCGTTTTTCAACCCCACTTGTAATCGATTAGGCACTGTCAGGTGACTCAATTTGATAAATGTTTGATTGTATTATTACTATGTAGAATTTTTTTTATCGTTTGGATTCCCAATTAGTAATGATCGGAAGCAGTCTGTTCCAATTAATTTGAAGACTTAACCCGGTTGTTACATTTATCGTAGTAAAATTATATAAGATGCGCAATAAGATTGATGAGCTAGGAAAGACTAAGTGATAGAAAGACTGATGAGAAAACGGCTGACATTTCTCTAGCTTTCTCTTCCTTCGATATCTTATAGCTTTCGCCAGTTGCCTCTTTCTGCATATCTTGCACCTAACTTCCGAGTTTTCGATTTCCACTCAATTTAAAACTCGTTAATTTTTTTTCTATTTCCATTGCCGAAAATCTGATTTCACTGATTAATACTTAGCTTCACCTTCACAAAATTTTACAACTTAACTACAATACACACGTACTGAATCAACTTCATGTGGATCAATGGTATGCAGTCACTTGAAGTGACACTTGTACATAAAATGTAATTTATTATATCAAACACACTTGGTGAAAGTAACCTCGACAGAATTCTATCTCAGAAAGTAACAATCTGAAAATTAATGCTGGACCATCATTTCTAATCTAACAATTTTAACCAGCCTTCGAAATATATTTAACGATACAGTAAAGACATTCACGACTAAATTGAGAATGCAGAAAATCGGCTTGTAACCTGATTCTTTACACTCGGCCATTTGCGATATTTCTTCCCATAATAACTTCATATGTGGCTATTTGTTCAACAACTGCAACTCATATTCTTTTACGCATTGTGATTATTTCGTATGACTCTCTAAATTAAAGAATGTTTACTGTTCATTTTTTCTATTTTCTTTCTTCATAAATTACTGAAGTTAATATTTATTCAGATTTATCATATAAAACAAAAAAAAAAAAAACAATCACAGAAAAATCTAAGCTTGAATAACCTATTGACATCGCAGACGAGATACGACGGAAATTAATTTTGAAAATAAAAGTAATGAAAGTTGAGGAAAAGAAATGAATTTTTGGAGAAAATGAAAACAATGAACTTATGACGCACTGTATCCCTCTGTACACTGCAGTCAAGAACGAACACCAACTGACGGGATACCTCGTGCATCAGCGATGAGGTTTTGAAACGCAGCAGCGAGACCTATTTCAATAGAAAGGTCAAAATGTAAATGTCGTTGCAGATCAATGAATGAGATCTCTACAAATCTAAATAAATGACCTTCTGTAGAATGGCTAATAATATCTTATTTAGAGTAAACCATCCAAATGATTGAAGCAAAATTGTTCCTAGTCAAATCACGATTTAAAAAGGGCGAGGCTGGTGTTCAGAATGGGATGCAAGAATCCAGAATTTAGTCGAATATAGTTAAAAGTAGTCTAACATAAAAATTCAGGGGCTGGCACATACAACAACATTTAATTAAATAATTAACTTACATTATGGGGTTTCATTCCTCTGATATCTGTAACAGCCACTTACAGCAAAAACTGTCGCGACTGAATCTTGTTCAATATTTAATTGACCCTGCTCTTCAGATAAGTATGGGTACGCATGTGCACACACACACACACACACACACACACACACACACACACACACACACACACATACACACACACACATATATTTATATAGTGGGAATTTACAAAAAAAAAGACGAAGACGGGTGCGTAAACAACAAACAGATGTATTAGTTTAACATTCGGGAAGTGAGAAAGTCCTTTACGTTTCGAGTCTACGCTCTTCTACAGAAAGGAAGACATAAATAAACGAGGGGAGAAAATAGAAAAATGTTTAGTGGCTAGCGATCTATTATGGCGAATGTCGGACAGAGGGATCACACAGGAGAGCTAGGAAGAAAGGGAGATAAGAAAGTAGTGGTGATCTCAAAATGAAGGTGCGCGTGCGTGTGTATGTGAGAGCGTGTATGTTCATGTGGAAGGGGGCTGGTGACATTGACGTGTGCGTGTGTGCCTACACGGTTATAGGTTGCCATAATGCTAAGAACAGAAACATGCTTATAAAACAATGGAAATCAGTTGCGATCCAACTGTGCTCTCAAAGCCACTCACCCGATGACGTGCGAGTAGACACCTACTGCTTGGTCATATATATTTATATAATATTTATATGGCATGATATGGAAGCCTCAGCAGCTAACAACTGTTACCAAGTCATAGAAACAATAGTTGAGATTTGTGATTAAAGCCTGTTCATTTTATCTTCTTGTTTTATAATTTTTATTAATTTATATATGTAATTGAAAAAATAAAGGGAAATGGATTTTCCGGTAATTTTTCCGCTTTAACAATTTGATCTTTATGAATTATTAGGTGTTTAATTTGCAAACATCTAATTATTAAAGTTGAAAAATCACCAGAAAACCCATTTCTATATATTTTTCAAAATATATGATACTGTACCAAGGACATTTTTATTTCTACTTCTACTATACGCGCGCGCGCAAACACGCATACACACATGTTACAAAAAGCCGTACGTTTTGGGTCTGTATAAACGCATCATCTGACCATTCGTAGAGAAACCGCTTTCATCTAATATAAAGCGTTATTCTCTTCATGTATATATATATATATATATATATATATATATATATATATATATATATATATATATATATATATAGCGTTATTCCTGTCCTGAGTCCCTTATTTCAATGACTTCCAGCTCATGACTGACTAGTCTCCGAAACATTATATATATCAGAAAGAGAGAGCGAGCGAGAGAGAGAGAGAGAGAGAGAGAGGGAGAGAGGGAGGGAGAGGGAGGGAGAGAGAGACAGAGAAAGACTGAGAGAGAGACAGAGAGAGCCACAGAGAGAGAGAGAGCCACAGAGCGAGAGAGAGAGAGAGAGAGAGAAACAGACGGACGGAGAGGGAGGGAGAGAGAAAATGAATCTCCAGAGACATAAAGCACTCTATCACAGGTAAATTTCCCAGAAGATTCAGTTTCTCTTCTGATGTGTGTGTGTGTGTGTGTGTGTGTGTGTGTGTGTGTGTGTGTGTGTGTATGTGTGTGTGTGTGTATGTGTGTGTGTGTGTGTCTATATGTAGCTATATACATACGTACTTGTAGATACACGCGCTTCTGCTTTATGCGTTCTCACTTCAGACAGTAAATATAGAAAGAAATGGTCTTATATTTCGAAGAGAATCTACCTACAAAGATCCTCAAAACAAGAAATCAAAGCCGAAAGGTTAATCTTCGAATTCTAAAGACTTTTATTGGATTTTGAATTTAAAGATTTAACCTTTATTTATTCATTTATTTATTTGCTCTTTATAATAACAATAATTGTTTGTTTTTTTATTATATTTTTTCTTTTTATAGTTTTCTTCTGTTTCATTTTGTTCTGAACTTATTTTCACCCTGAAATCGATTTTTCCTGAAGAGTTTCTGCGTTTATTGAAATGAAAAACACCCCCGGTCTGGTAATAATTCCAAACCAACGGCTTAAATTTTATCGTCTCGTGGGATTATGAATTTATTAACAACATTTCTAGCTTCCTTTCGCTTTAGCAAATCTCCACCATACTGAATTAAACAAATGTCGCTTTCTTTTATTTAGTCACATATTTATTTTCACTACTTTTATATTTGTTGTTATTAATAATACAATATTGTTTTGTAAAACTACAACTACTACTAATACTAATACTGCTGCAGTAGCAGCAGCAGTAACTGCTGCCGCTGCCGCTATTGCTGGCGCCGCTGCTGCTGCTGCTGTTACTAATATTATTACTACTTCTGGTAGTGGGAGTGGTGTTATTGTTACGCATGTTGTTTCGTCGTCATTTATCATCCACTTCAGTTAACCTCATTTAAAATATATTTCTAGATCTTCAACTCATTAGTTCTGTCTCTTTTACTTACTACGTAAATGCCTCTCTCTTTCTTTCCTTCCTTCTCATTTTCCCCCTCTCTGTCTTTTTGTGTTTCTTTTCACATTTACTGTCATCTATCTATGTATCTATCTGTCTGTCTGTTTGTCTGTCTACCTATCTATCTATCTATCTATCTATCTATCTATCTATCTATCTATCTATCTATCTATTTAGCTATCTATCTATCTATCTAAAATTATATACGTCCACGAACGTGCGCGCGCACGCACACATTTGCATGTGAGTGTTTGCAAGATCTTACTGTATCTAAGCCCTTTTCCTTTTCCTTTTCCTTTTACTGATTGCATCATCGTTACATTTTATCATCCCTATATTCTATCTGTGACATTTTCGTAAATATCAAATAAATAAGCTTTCTATAGACGTAAGATATAAAATTAAGCTGATGTGATGTCCGGCCCTTTTCATATTTGACGAAGTTTCTCTTATGAATATAGAGCTTTTATCTATAGACTTCTCTTCTTATTGTTGATGTACTCTTTGTTATGGTTTATTCAGTGTAAAGAGCGAAACACCAATGACCTTTTCCAAGCCCTCCGAGACAGGTTGTTTGAAAAAGTAAGTTTTACCAGACCTGATTCTGTTGTTTGCAATAGAATGGACTCTTCTAAAACCGCCCTAAACCATGTTGTGGTGTTAAGTCTCCCTAATACGATCAGGTATATTCAATCCGATGTGCTTCCGGTGTCGATTCGAGGCTATGCGAAAATATTGTCGCATAATACGATCGAAGCTGGAACCATGTGAGAAGTGAACGTAACTACATGGCCATGCATACAACCGACGTTGTAGTAAAGAATCTTATAGCAATATTATGATATAGCACAGGATATCTTTTTAGATTATAAATATAAGTGATGCTGTGGCGTTCCGATTTCACACTGGCTTTGGGAAGTTAGCAACTACAGTGTACTGAAAGATCTTTATCTCTCAGCTAAACCTTGCACACAGCCACGTAGTACATGCCCGTCATCGTCGTCGTCGTATCCCAGAATCTAGTTTCTTCTTTGCTGGACGCTTCATTTGTGGTTATTGCGTTGATGACTCTGTAGACCAATTCTTGCATAGAAGAATAGATAACATTGACTTCATGATATTGTTAGTGGAGGATTTTGACGAGCACATGTAGACATATTATTTGTATATATTATATATGTGGGTGTCCTTTAATGAAGGGCGGAGAGAAAGAGAGAAATAAAGAACAGATTAGGTTATTCTGTTATACTGATTTAATTTTCAACTGAACTTCTCAAATATTAATATAATTCCCCTAACGCTTAAAATATTTGCAAAATCGTTTTCCCAATTGTTAAATATGCATTCAAAACTTTTCATGCAAATACATAATACCTAACTCAGATTTCTGTTCTGGATCGAGAATGTATTTTGAAAATTAAAAGATTATATAAACCTGAAGAAATAATATTTCAGTTAAAGGTGCTACTCGATAAATACCAGCCTGCATATCAAGCATATTTCGAAGTAAGCATTTGAATGAGCAGAAGTAAATATGTTCAATAGTTCAGCAAACCATCGCTGAAACCTATAATGATGACTTTGCTGTAGAATTCGTTTAAGTGATACCTTTTAAAAACATTCGCCTGATAAAGTCAATCACGGTTTTATACCCATTCTACATATTTAATGCTGTGACAACTTATCTAACTTACCACAGGAGCTGATAAAGTATTGACTGAGTCTTAAACGAATTCACAAATTTTACAAACGTCTTACGCTAATTAAGTTGAAGTTTGAGGGTGTTTATGTTTATTGCTTTATTTATATTTCAATACATTTTAGTGAGTGAATTTTTTATATAGATTGTGCGTTTGTATAATAATCTACAATGGTTGAGGATGTGCGCGTATGTATGCAGAGAATTCAAATCTTTGCGACTAACTCTAATTTTCTCATTCTCTCCTTTTCTGAATGTATGCAAATTTATGTATTTTACTATTTTAATATTTTATTAGTTTTAAGTTGTTCATATATGCATTTGAGTATGTATGTTTGTCAGTGCACATGTATGCATTTATATATATAAACAAATATATGCATAAATACACACATACACACATACACCCACACACACACACACCCACACACCCACCCACACACACATATATATATATATATATATATATATATATATATATACATGTACATCCACTCACACAAACGTGCACACACGTATAAGTATATATTTGTATGGATATATGAGTGTTTCTTCGTATCACACTATAGTACTCACTGAAACAAATTTTGAATGCTACATGACGACGTGCGATAGAATATCATTATGTAACGTTTTCTTACGGAGCCATTTTAGCTAGTTGCTTTGTTGCTTTGGTTTTAGATGATTGTGTACATTCGCCGGACTTACGACATGTGCAGAAAATGGACAGAAAAAAATTCAAATTCAAATACATTCAAATTTGATGCTTCTGTAATATTCATTTAAAACCTAAGAAGATATTTTTCATGCTTAACTGGTTTGGCTCTTGCCTTCATTAATAGACAATCATCATTTTCATTTAAGGTACCATCATCATTTTCGTTTAAGGAGATTTATTTGTTAATTGTTAAGATTTTGTACGTGGTCTGATCAATAAGTATCCGGGCTGTTGCCATAGTAACGAAGCTAAAGCACGCAGCGTAAAACCGCTTGGCACAGATTGACTTTGAACGCCGATGTGCGTTTACAGCAGTGCTTGGAATGAACGCGTGTAGCGTGTAATAATCGCATTGATCATGACAGAGAAAATTGAGCTGAAAATCTGCATTAAATTTTGCCAAAAGCTTGGCGATACCTGCTCAGAGACATACGTAAGGTTTCAGAAAGTGTATGGAGAGGCGTGTATGAACCGCACACAATTGTACGAGTGGTTCAGACGCTTCCAAAATGGTCAAGATGAGACGCGTGGTTGCCAAGTTTGTGCTTTCAGTTGACCAAAAAGAAACTCGGGTTTCTGTTGCACATGATCCCCTTGATTGCGTCGAGAACGATGAAAAGTTTTTGAAAACGGTCATAAAATCTGATGGATTGTGGGTCAATGGCTATGATCCCGAAACAAAGGCGCAGTGGAAGACCCCAACCTCTCCAAGACCGAAGAAAGCACGAATGTATAGAAGCAATGAAGACATTGTTGACCGTTTTCTGCGACGACAAGGGGATTGTTCATCATGGGTATGCTCCTCCTAGTCAGACAATAAACTTGGAGTACTACCATGACGTTTATCGGCGTTTTTCGGCGTCGCTACCATGCCGATTTTCGACAATAAACTTGGAGTACTACCATGACGTTTTTCGTTGGAAAAGGCCACAACTGCGTGCGTCCAATCAATGGCAATTGCAGAATGACAACACACCTTCCCATTCAGTGCAGCATTCCCCAGATTCAACAGTCACCCACCGTATTCCCTAGATCTCACCCTTGCGACATTTTCTTCTTTCCACAAATCAAAGCATGCTTGAAAGGAAGAATGCGATGAGGCAACTGCTGATTATCCCAGAAAACGAGTTCCAGGAATGCTTCTATCAATGGAAAGAGCGCTGGATTAAGTGTGTGGCTTCGGAAGGAGAATAAATGCCAAATTGGTATGGGTTATAGTTTTGTTTATTTAGCACCAACACTGATACTTATTGATTAGATCTTGTATTGTTTAGTGTAATTGTTGAATTACGCAAGTGGTGAATTCTTTCGATGATACTTAGTGTAAAATTCAGCTTTGGCTTAATGTATACAAACGAATCCATTGTAGCTAGAATATAATCTTCAAGATTTGGACAATCAACTGCATCTAAAAACCTAATCTAATACTAGAAATGAAATTATGGTACATTTTATCATCGATTTCAGTTGAATAGCATCTCAATCTTATCTGAAGAGTTCTCTTGCCAACTATATATATTGGGGTTAGGATTCCAGTAACCATGGGTGATCAAAAAGCTGGGTGGAAGGAACTGTGATGAAGTCTGTTGGTGAGAGTGATCTAGCTTTTGGGAGATGAGATCGATCTATTACCCGATTTAAAGGCACATCACTTGACCATTGGTTCGATTTAAAAGTGTCTACTCCGTTGAAAGCATTCAAGCCATTCTCCTTTCTTTC